>NW_017731801.1:839344-842576 GCF_001890085.2 Hipposideros armiger | reverse complement strand
AAAAAAAAAATATTGGTAGCTGCCCAGGTAGTGTCTGTTATATAATGCTGAGATCAGTAGTAAAAGCAACAACGACAAAAAACAAACATAAAAACATTTATTACATGGACAGTTCTTTTAGCACTTGATGTTGTAAAGTATTCCTTTTAACTTGCATATGCCGAGTTTCAGCATACATAGAATGCCTATGACCTCTTTAAAAGGGCAACTGATTTTTTCATCCAGCTTCAACTTGGGGAGCTGGAGTAAACTCAGATAGAGTGACGGTACCAGTGTTTTCTCTAGGATATAAAGAAAAATAACACAGACATCAGAAATGTCCATTATTCTTTGATCCTTCCAGAGGATGTGGGCTCTGACAATTTGCTCTGCCTCCCTCTGATGCAATGGGATTCTGGAAGGAGTACTCAGATCTTCCTGGGCGAATGAGAGAAGCTTCACAGAGCTGCTAATATTTTGACTGAGATCTAAAGGATGAGCAAAAGTTTACCGAAGCTGTAAAATACAGAGGCACAGGCAAGCGTGGGAGGCCCAGAAACTGACAAATTCCACTCCTTCCTTTGTTCTCTGTAATTCACTTTTTACCTAGAAGCCAAAGTGCTCCTTTTAAAACATAAAAATCCAGCCACATCACTCCCCTACTTGGTACCATCTTTTGGCCAAGAGCGCCAAACCTCTCATTTCTCCTGGTCCATTCTCCCCCTCCCCACAACGCTTTAGACACACTTGCTTTATTTCTCTTTCTTGCTCTCCTCCTTTCTCCTCAGTCTTTACCACTTGTTCTCTCTCTTATAAACTTCTCCCTCCAGATTTCCCAAAATCGGCTTCTTATTCAGGCCATCTGGACCACCTTCCCAATCTAGTTACTCCTATAACATTTCTTTATTTTTAATTTCTTTTGTTCATAGCGTTTATCCCACTCAGAATTTATTAATTTTGCTCCTTATTGTCTCAGGAAGGAGAACACTTAAGCACTCCGAGAATAGGGACATCATCTAGTTTCAGTCCGTTTCTTGTGGTTAAAACAGAACTGTCACATGTGGCAGGTGCTCTGCAAACGCTCATCGAACGCAGGAGTGAAAAGTGAAGAAATGAATATTTTTGTTGAAAACATAATGGGAGTGCCAGGAAATAAAGCCTGGGAGGTAGATTACTCACACCAGATAATTAGCGCTGTATGTTGTGTTCGGAACTTTACACTGAATTCTGAAAGAGAGCGAAAGGCACTGAATAATTCTGCGGAGGGTAGTAGTCATCATTCCTATTTAACAACATTTGGCTTCTGTGTGGAAGGATGAATGGATGAGGAAGGCCAGAAGTAATGAGATGAGTTAGACATATGTTCCAATATCCTTCGAAGCAGGGGCGGTGGAAGGTGGGAGCATTTCATGGTGTCAGCTGTGTGAGGTGCAAAGGCAGACTGCATGTGTTTGAATAATGGCTTCATATTTTTTCACCTGGCAGATTACTTATGCTGTCTGCGGCATTTATGAAGATGTGCCTCTCAGATCTTCGGCTGTGGGGAGAGGAACAGTCCCAGCTGCTGTGCTCTTCAGAGCATCCGCCACCTTGTTCCCACTGAGGGCACATTTCCCTGGGCTGCTGCTGGCCAGTGACCGGAGCGCGGTGAGGACACTAAGGCGGCTCCTTTCCGGGAGACACAGGCTTCCCTGCACAGTGAATTTACAGTGAGGACTCTCCATGTGCTTTTCAAAACTCTCTCGGGGCACCACAATCTAAGCATTTCCTACTCAACTCTCTTTCCCCGCCCCTCCCTCCTTCATGTAGGTTGGACCTGCAGGATGGTGTGATACCTCTCCCTGCCTTCTTTGACTTCCATCCCATTTTCCCTCCTATTTGTCCTAGCACCATTTATTAAATAGCTTATACTTTTCCTTCGGCTCTGATACTCTGTGATAGATCAGTTTCCATTCACATGGGTCTGTTTGGGGGCCCTGTATTCCATTGGTCTATTTCACTAACTCTGATGAAACACCTCACTGACTTAATAATCTCTATAGCTTTACAATCAAGTATTGGTAGCCAGCAGGACAAATTCTCCAATCTTGTTTTCTTCACTAGGAATGTTTGGGGTAATTTTGGCTCTCTGCTCTCTCATATGAATTTTAGAATCAGCTTGCTAAGTTCCAGGAGAAAAAAATCCCATTGGGATTCTGACTGGAGTGGCATTGAATCTGTAGACCAAATTGAGGGAATTGACATCTGTATGATTTTGAATTTTCTATTCAAGAACATAGTTTATCGCTACATTTATTTGGGTTGTCTTTAATAACGTTTAATGAAGTTTTATAGTTCTATCTATAAAGGTCCTGCACATCTTTTGTTTCATTTATTCCTAGATACTTCATATTTTTGTTGCTGTGATAAATGGCTATATTTTTTAAGCTACATTTTCATCAAACGATTGCTGCTGTCCAGAAATGCACTTGATTTGTGTATTGATTTTATATTCAGCGACATCATTAAAGTCTTTTAGTATTTCTAAAAATCTGTCTGTAGAGTCTTTTTAGGTTTTCCACAGAGCCTATTATAGCATTTGAAAATATCAGCAATTGGTTTATTCATTTCTTATCTGTATGACTTTCATTTATTTCCCCTTAAGCCCTGCACTGCAGGATTTCTAATACAATGCTGCATAGAATTAGTGATAGTAGATATTGTTTTTTATTTTACAGTATAAGGAATGCTTTTAACATTGCACCATTATATTTGATGTTTGTAGTAGGTGCTTGGTAACTACCCTTGATCAGGTTAAGGAAGATTACATCTAGCCTTGTCATCTGTGTTTTTCTAATATCATGAAAATATAACAAATTTTATCAAAAATGATTTTCTCATCTATTGAGATTATCATGTGATTTTTCTGCTTTAATCTATTCATGGTACATTACATTTTTTTATTTCTAATATTAAACTAACTTGCAGTCCTGAGATAAACCCATTTAATTACAATTAGTTATCCTTTTTAAGCATGATTGAATTTGGTTTACTAAAGTTTCAAATTATTATTTTTTGTTTATGTTCATGCATGAACTTGACTTATTTAATTTTCTGGTTCTGTCTTTGTTAGGTTTTGGTATTAAAGCTCACTCATAAAGTGAGCTGGGAAATTTCTTCTTTATTACTATTCTCTGGGAGAATTTGTGTAAGGTTGGAATACCTGCGTTTGATTTGGTAGAAGTCACCTGAATTTCTCTCTGAACTTCCTGTT
>NW_017731801.1:833583-837339 GCF_001890085.2 Hipposideros armiger | reverse complement strand
GAGGGCAGTGTCACTGGCCCTCATATGTGGGATCCGAACCGGGGCCCTCTGGTGTCCCAAGCCAGTTCTTAACCAATGCGCCACTTGGCCGGCCCTTAGGGAAAATATTGAATGATTCATTTTTTTATATAATTTCAGATGCCAATTAGCTATGGGAGTAAGTAAATATGTCAATTAGGTAATTGGCCATATAAGTCTCAGTGCCGTGAAGAAGGTTTAGAAAGAGACATAAAATTGAATCATTAACATCTGGATGGTATTTAAATCTATAAGATTGAATAAGCTCAACCAAGGAGTGAGGATAGAAAAGAGACTCAAAGATTGAATTGCAGGCCACTTCCCCAAGGTCAGAGATTGGAAAGAATGAGAAAGAGCAGAGGGTGAGAGAAGATGAAAAACATTATGAGTGAGGTGTCCTGTTATCCAAGTGAAGAAAGTATTTTAAGGAGGAGGAAAGATCAACTCTATTAAATGCTGGGAAGAATATAAGGAAGACCAAGCGCTGAACATTTAATTTAGCAATGAGGAGGTTATTCATGATCTTAATAAAAACACATGTAATGGAGTTGTGGAAGTGAATGCCACATAGGAAAGCCATGAAAAAATAAGAGTAGAGGAATTGAATACAATGGACAATGTGGTGTGAGGTTTTGCTATAGAGCAGTGGTTATAATTAGAGCAATTTTCCTCAGGGGAAATTTGGTCATGTGTGGAGACATTTTTAATTGTGAGTTCTGGGGCCAGGATTGCTACTGGAAACTAGCTGACAGAGGACAAGAATGTTGCTAAACATCTTACAAGACACAGGATGGGCTTCACTGATGCATCCAGACAATTCTCCATCTTTCCTTATTAAAACTTAGCTTTGTTTGAGTCTGTCGTCATCAATGTCTAACATCCACTATCTCTTTGTGCTGTAGTCATCTAATATCCTCTAGGCCATTACCATTCATTTCTAGCAAATTTTAACTCTTGATTCGCTGTCACTCTCTTCAACAATTCCAAGTTTAGTTCTTATTCATTTTAATCTCCACACAAAATCCTTCCAGAATTCTTGGCCTCTCAGCTCTTTGCATTTCTTCCTTTCAGTGAGCTTGTTCTCCAGCTCATCACTTCTATTATCTTCTCCTCAAAAGTCTTTGCTGTTGCCAATAACTACAAGCCCTCCATCAACTCTTCTGAGCAGGCTACTCTCTGGCCACTGTCTTCTATCTTCCCAGGTTATTATCCTGCTATTCTGATTCCATTCATGTGATCCTAGCAGAACCTTACTATACTTGAATGGTTCTTAACTCACTTCATGTCCTCATTTTTTTCTTTACCTAGTCAAGTCATTTTAATCACACCATTTCATATAACTTTGTCTTTCTTGTTTCTACATCAATTAATTTTATTCACTTTGCCAAAACCCAGCCCTGATTAAATTCAACTGTCTACCTACTATCTTCCTGTATTTCTGAAGCTGAATGATCTTGCTTAAAATTCATGACCACAAACCTCAAGATTATTAATGTTACCAGTAATCATACTATGTTTTCCTACCTCATTCACTCTTCAACTCTTCTAACAATTCCATACTTTCTCAAACCTTCAGATCTTCTCACTGACTTCTACCTTACTCTCAGTTGAAGACCTTTCTTTCCAACAACTAATTAAAAAAAAAATTCTTGGGCCGGCCGAGTGGCGTGATGGTTAAGAGCTGGCTTGGGACACCAGAGGGCACCGGTTCGGATCCCACATATGAGGGCCAGTGACACTGCCCTCCACAGCTAAGATGCTGAACAAGAGCTCAACCTGGAGCTGGGCTGCCCTGAGTTGCNTTTAATTGTTATGGGACTATTAGGATGCTCTCTATTTTTTTCTGGAATCAGTCTAGGTATATATATATTTTTTATATGTGGATATTTACCTTTATTTTGCAGCTTTTCATGCAACACCCAACACTTACAAGCGGAAGAACACAGAAACAGCTCTGGACAACAAACCCTGTGGGCCACAGTGTTACCAGCATCTGGTGAGCCTGGGTGCCGTGTGGCTGCAGAGGGCATGTGGCAAGTGTTCGTGTTGCCCGTGGTGAGGTGTTGTATCAAGTCAGCATGACACCGTGGTGCCCACACCTTCACTGGCCACGCAGTAGACAGGTTCTCACCCATGTCGTTTCCTTCAGCTCTGACGTGCAGCACGTTGTAGTCCTTCATTAATCTTGTATCACTCTGTTTATGTTAGGTATATTTTTTAGGACTTTGTCCATTTCATCTATGTTTTAAAAACTATTATTCATAATGTCTTCTTATTTGTTTAGTCTCTGCTACATCTGTGGTTTCATTCCTAGTATTTTCATTGTGTTTTCTCTTACATGTTCTCATTTTCTCTTGATTAATCTTGCTTTTCTGTTTACTTTTTAAAAAACTAACATTTTGCTTTGTTGATCTCTTTAACCTATGTTTGGTTGCCATTTCATTATTTTCTGCTCTAACCTTTCTTTTTGTTGGCTTTCTTTGGCTTTATTCTGATGATCTTTTTCTAACATCTTACTTTGTATGCTTAGATAATTCATTTTGAAATAAAAATAATGAAAGCAATTAAGCCTCCATATTTCTCTTTAAGCACTACTTTAGTTGCATTCAACAAGGCATAGTGTGTCATATTTTCATTATTGTTCTACTATTAATATTTTTAGATTTTCAGTATGATTTCTTTTTTGACTTATGAGTCATTTAGAGGAATGCTTTTAAATTTCCATGACTGTGTAGGATTACTATATTTTTATAACTAATTTAAAAAATTTATTGCCTTGGGTTCAGCATATGTGGTCTGATTGACACAGTGATCTGAATTTTACCAAAGCGATATTTTGGGCCTAGTAGTTGGTTAATCTTTGTAAATATTTCTTCCATGCTTGAAAAGATGTGAAGTCTGCAATTATTGGATGTGATGTTCTATATGTGTCCTTTTAGTACAAGCTCCTTTAATTCACTGTCCATATCTTCTGTATCCTTACTGATTTTTATCTTCTATATCTTCCAATTATTGGGAGAGATATAATAAACTCTTTCACTGTGCTTAGGTATATACTAACTTTAGGGCTGGGGTAAGGAAAATACAGCATGAAACTAGAGCATCTTATAGTGCCAGAGAGTAAAGAAGTACTCAAAAAACAAAAAGATAGTGCATGTCAATGGGACAACATGTGGGCCAACTTGAAAGAGCTCCTAAAGGCCAAAATGAACATTTTGAGCAACAATATAAATATTGGATTACAAAGTAAGTATTGGGTTATAGCCTAAAGTATAAAATACATCTATATGAGTACAAACTGATACAAATAAATGATTGAAATAAATAAAAGGGGCAAGAAACAAATCTTTCTTAAGGAAGAAATTCCAGATAATTTATGTAAATACACAGCCTCTAGAGGTGGAACTTAACTTCTTCCCCTCCCCCCTCCTCATCCCTCAATAATGTGCATTGCACTTAGCATCTTGCTTCCAAAAAAATAGAGAATGAAAAAGAATAAAAATAACTGTAAGTGCAGAAACATGGAAAACACTTTGTCCAGGTGTTGAGAATTAACATCATCAGTGGTAAGTAGTGCAGACACTTTGTCCAGGTGTTGAGAATTAACATCATCAGTGGTAAGTAGTGCAGAAGCCTAGATATCTTCCTAAACGCCAAGCACAGTTATAGGCATTGGGGATGTGTGCATGAACACAATAGACCCAAATACCTGCCTTTGTTGTGCTTACATTCTGGTAG
>NW_017731801.1:816130-831523 GCF_001890085.2 Hipposideros armiger | reverse complement strand
AACTTGGGCCAGTGAAGCAACGTCCTCCACAACTAGACTGAAGAACAAAACGACAGCAACTTGTCTGTTCCCCTTCCACCAATTCCCCAGCGCTGTTCCCATCCCCCCAATTCTCCAATAAAAATCTTAAAAAAAAAATTCTTCAAATTCAATAATAGAAAAGAAATACCAATACTGTTAGGCAGAGTTCTGCCTGCTAGGACCCATAGGCCAAACTGAGTCCTCTGCCTCACTGGACTCTGAGCTAAGAATGACTTTAGCATTTTATGAGGGTGAAAAACAAGGAAGAATAATATTTTCTGACAATGTGAAAGTTACATGAAATTAAAATTTCAGTATCCATAAATAAAGTTTTACCGGAATACATTCAAGCTCATTTGTTTATGGCTGCTTTAATGCTGCAGTTGCAGAGTTGAGTTGCTATGACAGATATAGTATGGCCTGCAGCCTAAAATATTTACTATCTGGCCATTTACAGAAAAAGCTTATAGAGCTCTGCTATAAAGCAACACCTTTCAGGTTTACCCAATACAGGGAGTCAAGAGATAAAATTGCTAAGGAAGGGATAGTCCCTTTGTAATTCATGAGTTTTTAGTACAAGTTATTTCTTGTTCACAAACCCCTCAGATTCTCTTTAGCACTGATGATTGATATTTTCATGATACAAATCACATTATTTTTAATGGTCTCCTCTCTTTGATACGTATTACTGGATTACCTTTGCCATATGGCAACCAACAGAGTTCTGAAATTTCTGACTATGTTGCTTCCCCCATTTACATTTGCCATTTTTTAGAATAGAAAATGTCCACATTCCACATAGCGTAGGAGTTTTCCATTTACTCTGCAGAAGTACGTTCCACGAGGAGGAAATAAAGTCTACAGTTGATATGCCATTAAAACAGCGTGCTTTATTTCTGGGAGTAAAACCATTTTGTCAAATAACTTAAAATAACTTTGCTCCTTTGGCAGAAATTAGACTTCCAGCGGCCGAGGGTAAATCTGTTATCTGGAGGAGCGGGTGGTCTGTATACTTATTGTGTAACGTTTATAATCATCGGCCCTGTTACAAATGTGCCCCAAATCATCTTTCATAGTAAATCTTTAAATATTTCACTCAGCCTCGTGAGATTTTTAAATCGATATGTATGGAGACACTTAAATTAGAGAAATTAAATAGCCTCTTTTCCCCCCACACATTTTGACTTTTCAGTAAACAATAATGGTAGTAAATTAATAAGCTACTTCCAGTACTGAGGAGAGACCCTGGAGGGATTCTGAATGACTGACGTTTAATGGAGACCCCACTTTCTCCCACACTTTGACTTAAGATCACATGAGAAAATGTAGCTGGAAGAGGTTTGTTTCTGAGATGAGTTGGAGTTGATTAAACACTGGGCCCAAGAGACGATAGGGAGGAGCGGCCAAGGGCAGGATGAATTTGCAGGAAGCACAGCAACGTTGCAGATCCAAGAGAAACGTTTACCAAAAGAGGTAAACAAAGACATTTTGGAGACAAAGAAACAAACACCCACATGACTGTTCACAGGAAGGACTGCAGGTAAAAACCAAATATATGGTGCTGCTCATAATGAATATTTTGTGAATATTTGTTCATAGTGAATATAAAACCAGTTTTCTGCTTTTGCTTTAGAGCCTGGCTAATTTAAATGAGATTTATTCCTAGTAGTAAACATACTGTTTTGGAAAATGCCATAACAAAAAATGAATTCTAATGAGATCTCTGGTAAAAGTTAGGACTCTCCTGGAACAACTGGAGAGGGAAGAGGGAGGGCGAGAATCCTTCCGGCAAAATCCCAGTGAGGATTTCCTCTCATCGTTAACAATGTCTTCCATTTCTTTATTTAAACTAGTTAGCTTCATCTAGACTAGTGGTTTACAACTGTGGTTGCACAGCATGTTTTAAGAATCATCTATGGAGCTGGTATAGATCATGTATATCATATATATATACACATATATATATATATACATATATATAAATAAATTAAAAAAAAATATATATATATATGATATATGCCAAGGTCTACCTCAGACCAGTTAGGTTTCAGTTTCTGGGTAGTGGGCGACCTGACCCAAACAGCATTGTCATTTTTAAAAGCTTTCTAGGTAATTCTATTGTGCAGCCAGGGCTGAGAACTACTGATCTAGATGAATTTCTCAACCTCAGTACTGTGGACATTTTGGGCTGGGTGAGTCTTTGTTTTGGGGCTGCCCTGTGTATTGCAGGATGTTTAGCAGCATCCCTGTCCTCTATCCAAAAAATGCCAGTAGCACGCTCCTCTCCATCAAATAGTGGCAACTAAAAATTTCTCCAAGCATTGTCAAACTCACCTGAAGGGCCAAAATTGCCCCCAGTGGAGAACCACTGATCTACACCAAATGAAACCAGGACAATCAGGTAGGTTCTCTTGAGATGCATCCCAATTCCTTTAAAGAGGAGTTAATGCTTTAAAGAAAACATCTTAATAAATTCAGTTACATTGAAAATTGGTACAGCACTAAGGAAAACAGTATGGAGGTTCCTCAAAAAATTAAAAACAGAATTACCATATGACCCAGCAATCCCACTTGTGGATATATATACGAAGGAAATATAACAAAACAAGATGTTGAGATATCTGCACTCCCATGTTCATTACAGCATTATTCACAATAGCTAAGACATGGAAACAACCTAAGTGACCATCAATGGATGAATGAATAAAGGAAATCTGGTATACATACAATGGAATATCATTTGGCCATGAGAAAGAAAAAAATCCTGCTATTTGCAACAACATAGATTGACTTTGAGAGCATTATACTAGGTGAAACAAGTCAGACAAAGAAAGATAAATACCATGTGATCTCACTTAAATATGGAATCTAAAAATCAAATCCTATAACAGAGTTAAAATGGTGGTTTCCAGGGACTCAAGGGTGCGAGTCATAGGGAGATGCTGGTCAAAGGGTACAAACTTCCAGTTATGAGATGAATATGTTCTGGGACTCTCGTGTACAGCATGGTGACTCTAGTTAATAATACTGTATTATGTACTTGAAAGTTGCTAAGAGAGATTTTAAATGTTCTCAACACACACACACACACACACACACACAAATGGAATTATGTGAGGTGATAGATGTGTTAACTAACCTTATTGTGGTAATCATTTTGCAATATATATGTGTATCAAATCATCACATTGTACCCCTTAAATGTATAAAATGTTGTATGTCAAGTATACCTCAATAGAGCTGGAAAAAAATTCAGATACATTGAGTAGTATGGACAACATGGACTTTGCATTTTTATCCTTACATTTTTATAGTAATCTGAATACACAAAGATGGCTGCTTCACTTGAAGATATCCCCTTAGGCTTTCCTCATTTGAAGTAACAGGGTCGTCTGGGGTATGTGGGTATGTGGGAAAAATTAATATTAAAATTAACATTATGTACTCTATTTTACTTATAATGTTATATGTAACAAGCATTTCTAGTTATCTAATCCATGACTCAAGTGATCAACTCTGATATACTTTAAAAAGAAAGTGCAGCAAAGACTGACCAACATGAGATGGAACCCAGAATCCCACAGTCCACACGGTTTCTAGGAAGCAAAATAAGACACTGTGATATTGATGAAGAATATGTGTTCAGCACTGGCCTAAGCCCTTACGTGTTTTATCTTTTTAAAACATTCACAAATAACCCTATGAAGATTAATACCATCTCCTGGTAAGCACTACATTCTTATTTAGTGCTACGCTCACCAACAACTAAGATTGAACTCGACACCTTGAGCTGAGCTGCCACCTGGATGGCTCAGTGGGTAGTGCATGCACTCTTAACAATAAGGCTGCTGGTTCGACTCCTGCATGGGATGGTGGCTATGCCCACCTGCAACCAAGATTGTAACACAGCGACTTGAGCTTAGAGGCCACAAGCTGCCGATGGGCAGCCAGATGGTGACTGGTGCCCTCCACAACTAAGATTGAAGAATAACTTGGCTGGTCCCCTTCCCCAATTCCCCAACACTGTTCCCCTCCCCTAATTCCCGAATTAAAAAAAAAATAGAATTTATGCCCAAATAAAGTTCCACTTTTTCTTAACTTTTGCAAAAGATAGGATTAGTTCAGATGAGTCAATAAGTTTAAAATAACTGATTAAATTAATCTCAGTCTTGAAAATATGCCAAGATGTTGTCTAAAGAGAGATTCCCAAATAGATAATTATACCTCATTGTGATTAGAGCTTGTTAGTTGACTATCACAAAACAAAATGCAAAACTGATAAAAAGTCTCACAAAACCCCCAAAACAAACTCCAAATGAGAGCAACTTGTCAAAATCCACAAAGAAGCAAAAATGTCCTAAAAATAATGAAAGACGTTTCAATAAATTTTTTAAGAAGGAAATTTCTGAATATCTATATTTCTATTTTTTCAGACAGTGACTGCAACAAAATTTAATCATAATTACCTTTGGGGAGAAGAACTAAAGGGTAAAGGTTTTTGGATGAGGAGAACAGAGAAAGAATCGTTAAATTTTTTTTAACCTTTATTGCTTAACTTTTTTTACCCACATACTCCTTTATGAATTAGTTTTTTTTTAAGTCAAGAGGACAGTAGACTTATGGGGATCATTTTTTCTTTAAGATTTTTCTGTATTAAAATAACTAATAAATATTGATATTATTTCAGGAGAAAGGATAGGCTTCAGAAATTGTACATTTGCATGTGACAAGATCTGAACTTTACTTAGATAAATTCATAGAATATCTTAAGTTTAATTTTTTGTATGGTGTGGTAACAACAGAATATTTTACAATAGCTAACATATCAACTGGTGAAACATCCAATGAGTTATTTGGCACAATGTTTGCACACACAGCCCTTGCCCCTTAGTCCTAACCTTGTTTTTCTGCAGTTAACTGACAGGTTCATTAATTATTCTTATTACCTTTATGTTTTGTGCTACTGAAGCTGGATCTCATGCTATCCATTGATGTGCTTACAGTCTTATCATCAAATCTGCTTTGCAAAGAGGAAACATCATCATTAAATTTATTATTTGCCCCAGGTGGCAGAGCTCCAAGCTCAAGAAACTCACAGTGAAACCCAAGCTGTTATAAACTATTTGAAGAAATGACTTTCTGATATTTAAAAAAATCCATGATAACACTAAGACACAGTTTTAATCAATTATTTTCCAAAGTCTTTGGGTCTATGAAGCAAGAAATTTTTCACAGTTGCTTAGAAGTGATCATGCAATGATGCATGAAGGTTTAGAGATTGGACTTTGGGGTTAGACAGACCTTGGCTCTGTTCTCTATTTACCACTTGGGAGCTGTTTAACCTTGAACAATGTATTTAACCTCTCTGAACCTCAGATTCATCATCTATAAAATGCAGATAATATTACCTTACTTTATAGTGTTGAACTGAAATTAAATGGACAATTAATTTAAAGCACTTACTGCTCAATTATTATTGCTATTACTATTTTCATTGCTCCACACTTTCCTCATATTTATGAAAATGTAATGCATACAATGAGGGTTTTTTCCTAAAAGTATAATCTAAATGGCTTAAAACTCTGATAATGATACTAACAACAACAACAATAATAATAATAATAATAATAATAGCTAACATTCATTGGACTCTTTCTAAGCTCTTTACTTTCATTATCTTATTAGATTTTTTTCACAACATCGGACTTCTTCTTCTGCCTAAGGTGGACTAGTAAGGATAAGATTTACCCTTTTGCCTGAAATAACTAAAAACACAACAAAACAAAAAACACCCCAAACCCAGACATTGTATATGAACAATTTTCAAGACAGTGCTCATGAAGCAATGGAGGAGAGATACCCTGTGAGATGAGAAACAACTGGGGTGAGCCCTACAATTTCCCTAGCTTACTGACTTGAGAATGTTTCCATGCCATGGTACAGGGAGGAGGAAATCTAGGTCTACCCTAGCAGACTTCTTGAGTTGAGAAGATAAACATGAGAGTCTGGTGAGATCAAGGTAGCTGGAGTTCACAGGGAAGAGTCTCAGATAGGCGGGAGATGCACAGAGAACTCTGGAGACCTGCAGAGGTGCCCCCTTGAATATTCAACAGAATGCTGATCAACACACGCACATGAAGAAGCTACTGAGGCATGAGGGAAAGAACAACCTGGAATGACTAGAGGAAATAATAGCTGGCACTCATACAGGGTCAGCAGCAGTGCTTATTCCCACTAGCCAGGTTAGAAACCTTATAAATCATGAGGGATTGGACAGAGCACTCAAGGAGGCTTTTCCCTAGTGGTGACTAAATGCTGCTCTGGTTCTGCCTGACAAATGTTTCAAGCTAGGACCAAAAGAATCTAACTGTTTCTAAGTGCATTTTGGAATAAAGTTCAAGAATATTTACTGACATAAAAATAATCTAGCACTAGACAAGCTAAAATTCACAAAGTTTGGCATCCAATAAAAAATTATCAGGCACAGAGCAGAAAAGCACAATCTGTAATAAGGAGAAAAATCACTATATTAAAACTGACCAAGAACTGACCCAGATGTTAGAATTAGCAGGCATTGATGCTAAAATAGTTATTATAACTGCATTATACATGTTTAAATAGCTAAAGGGAAGACTAAGCATGTTAAATAGAGACATGAAAGGTATTTTTTAAAATCCAAAATAAACTTCTATAGATGAAAACTATGGAGTCTGAGATGAAAAGCATACTGGGTGAAATTCATAACAGATTGGACATTGCCTATAATAAGACTAACAAATTTCATGACATAGGAGTAGAAAATATCCAAAATGAAAAACAGAAGGGAAAAAGGAATAATAATAGTAACCACAATAATAAGAAAATAAATTAACAGTGCATTCATGAGCGAGCTGTGTGACTACTTTCAGTGACCTCATATGTCTGTAGTTGGAGTTCCTGAAAAGGGAGTGGCAAAAAAATATTTTAAGAAATAAGGGCTAAAAATTTTCCAACTGGACAAATCCACAAATGCCAGAAGCTCAATGAACCCGAAGCACAAGAAATGTGAAGAAAATTACTCCAAAATACATCATAAACAAATTTCTCGAAGCCAGTCATAAAGAGTAAATCTTGAAAGCGACCGGAAAAAACAACAACTTACATTATGTATAGAGGAACACAAGTAAGGATGACAGCAGATGTCTCATTGTCAGCAATGTAAGTGAGAAGAGAGCGGAGTAACATCTTTAATGTAGTGAAAGAAAAAAACTTGCCATCCTAGAATTCTATACCCACTGCAAATATCTTTCAAAAAATAAAGATGGTGAAAAAAAGAATATAAAAGGAAGTCTTTCAGGTAGAAGGAAAATAATAGAGCAGGTCCTAGAAGAACATCGTTTTGTTCAATGTCATTTCCTTATAATGTGGATGAGATGCTGGAGGAAATTAACTCTTGCTATACCAATTAGCCTGTGGTAAAATTGGGTTTGTTTTATGCTGTTTCACTTAAAGTCACAAAACTTATTGAAAACATTAAGTGGAGACTTACTGTACCATATGTAAATGTGGAGCTCTACAGAGGAATGTTTTCTTTTTTTATCTCCCCCTGTATCTTTAAAAAAAAATTTTAAATTATAGTTGACATTCAATATTATTTTATATTAATTTCAGGTATACAGCATAGTGGTTAGACATTTATATAATTAATGAAGTGATCCCTCAAAAAGTAATACCCACTTGGCACTGTACATAGTCATTATAATATTGACTACATTTCCTCTACTGTACTTAACATCTCTGTGACTATTTTGTAACTACCAATTTGTACTTTTTAATTCCTTCACCTTTTTCACACAGCCCCTTCCCCCCCCCCATCTGGTAACCATCAGTTTGTTCTCCGTCTCTGTGGGTCTGTTTCTATTTACAAATGATTTTTTTATTAGTTTCAGTTGTACAAAACAAGACAATGATTAGTCATATACACACATCACAAAGTGATAACCCCAACAAGTTTACTACCCATCTGATACCATACATAACTATTCCAATATCACTGACCATACTCCCCCTGCTGTATTTTACATTCTGAGAATCTATCTATCTATCTATCTATCTATCTATCTATAGATATAATAATATTGAATATATAATATTGAATATATATAATATATATGTATATATACTAGTTGTAGTTAGCATTCAATATTATTTTATATTAGCTTCAGGTGTACAGCACAGTGGTTAGGCATTTATATAATTTATGAAGTGATTCTCCCAATAAGTCTAGTACCATCTGACACCATACACAGTTTTTACATTATTGACTATATTCCCCATGCTGTATTTCACATCCCTTTGACTATTTTGTGACTACCCATTTATACTGCCGAATCCTACAAAGGAATATTGTAAAGACCTCAGTTAAGGGCAGAAATTGTCAGATTAGATAAAAAAGCAAAACCCAAACATATTACCTATATAAAATGTACAAGTGAATTAAAAGTAAAAGGATGGAATGTAAGAAACATTCTAACAATAATCACAAGAAAGCTGAAGTGGCTATATTAATGTCAAGTCAAAGTAGCTTTCAGAGCAAAGATGTTCACAACAGTTCTATGAGGATACTGTATTAGAGTTATCCAAAGAAACGGAACCAATAGGAGGTGAGATCTATATATCTATATCTATATCTATCTATCTATCTATCTATCTATCTATCTATCTATCTATCATCTATCTATCTATCTATCATCTATCTATCTATCATTTTTATTTTAAGGAATTGGCTCACATGATTTTACATGGTTTTGTAGTCTTGAGTCTGAAGACAGTCTGGAGACAGGTGTCTTCATTTTTGGAAGATCTGTCTTTTCTCTTAAGACTTTCAACTGATTGGATGAGGCCCACCCACATCATGAAGGGTAACCTGCTTGACTAAAAGTTTAAATGTTAATCATGTCTTAAAAAATACCTCAAGCAGGGCCGGCCGAATGGCGCGATGGTTAAGAACTCGCTTAGGATGCCAGAGGGCCCCGGTTCGGATCCCACATATGAGGGCCAGTGACACTGCCCTCTACAGCTAAGATGCTGAACAACAGCTCAACCTGGAGCTGGGCTGTCGTGAGTCGCTGGCAACGGCGTAGGCTGCAGTCCCTGTGGCAGTGGGTTGCCATGGGCTACCGTATATAGCCAGCAGTCAGCGTGAGCGGCCAGCAGTCAGCGTGAGCGGCCAGCAGCCGCAGTGAGCGGCCGTCCAGAAGCCGGCGACTGATCTGCCTCGCCAGGGAAGAGCGCAATGATGGTGCCAACTTGGGCCAGTGAAGCAACGTCCTGCACAACTAGACTGAAGAACAAAACGACAGCAACTTGTCTGTTCCCCTTCCGCCAATTCCCCAGCACTGTTCCCATCCCCCCAATTACCCAATAAAAATCTTAAAAAAAAAAATACCTCAAGCAATATCTAGACTGGTGTTTGACCAAACAACTGTGCATCATTGCCTAGTCAAGTTGACACATAAAATCAACTATCACAGGTAGGCCATATTTTAGTCTCATTTTTATAAATGAAATACTGAGAAAGATTAGATAACTTGATCATGGCTATGTGGCTAGTAAGTAGCAGAACTGAGATTCAACTCAGGAAGTTGAAGGTTGTCTTGGGAAAATATACTCTTGATCAATATGCTAAACTAATAAATGTAAATATTGCAATATAGAATTATCTCCTCCTTTGATACAAACTCTATTTGACACCTTTATTGAATATCTGCATATTACATATTTGAGGGTTAAATTATATTTCTTAGGTTAAATTTGTTAAGTGAGATCAGATTATTCTGTGCTTAGCCCATGGATGAGTGCACTATGAAGGTGAAATCATGATGATAAAAATATCTTACATTCATTACATGTCTGTTATAAATAGACACATTTTACATGAATTATATTATTTAGTCTTAGAACATAGTAGGTTCTCCATAAATTTTATTTCTATTATAATATTTACCAAATTTTGTGAGTAAATGGTACATTGTTTAGGAAAAGCATTCCTTTTGACATATTCTATTGAAAGATTTCTCTTGTGTATTTATTTGACCTTATTTTATAATAAAATTGTATGTGCTTAAAATGTACATGATATTTGATATGTACATATATAGTGAAATGATTACTATAGTCAAGCTAATTAACATATACACTCCTCAGTTAGTTACCATTGTGTGTGTGTGTATGATAAGAGCACCTGAAACCTACCCTCTTAACAAATTTCCAGTATTCAACATAATATTATTAACTATAGTCATCAGGCTATACATTAGAACTCTAGATTTATTCATCTTACATAACTATTGGGCTGTCGGAAAAATCATGATGTATTTTCTCTGTTTTTCATCGCAAAAATGCATCATGACTTTTCCGACAACCCAATACAACTTTGTACCCTTTGAGCAACATGTCTCCATTCCCCCCATCTCCCCTCCACTTGGTAACCACCGTTCTACTCTGTGCTTTTATGTGTTCAACTTTTTTAGATTTCACGTATAAGTGAGACCATTCCATTTATTTTCTTTCTGTGTCTGGTTTATTTCACTTTGCATAATGTCCTCCAGTGTCATCCAGATTGTTGCAAATGGCAGGACCTCCTTTTTAAGGCAGAATAATATTCCATTCTTTATATACACTACAATTTCTTTATCCATTTATCTGTCGGTGCACATTTCTCTTATATGTTTTAAAATTGTCTTTGTATTTATTTGAACAATAAAATAAACAATGAAATATTTAAAAACATATTTCATAAAAAAATTGAACTATAAGAATGTATTTTTGGTTTTCTCTCAACCATAGTTGCTCAGGTTTTCATATGTGCTGTGGAATTCATTGAACTTAATCAACATAATGTATCTTTATATCTTTTATGGTATTGTGCCCATAGTTAAACAGAAAAAGTCCTGAGCTAATTCATACAAAGAAAATGTTTAATGGCCAGTTACACAGGAAGAATAGTGGTGATACCTTATTTCTTTTCAATATGTTACCCATTTTCAGCTCAGAGCCAAACTTGAAAATCCTCTTTCTGCCAAAAAAAAAAAAGTGGGATAACACTCTGTCCATCATGCAACAAGAGCAGAATACTGATTCTGCAGAACACAGGTAGCCAGCCAGAGAATTTTTTTTAAAAAAAAGGAAAGAAAAAACAGAAATGAGAATCTGCTCAGCCATGCTAGGACAAAGCAGAAATAATTCCCAAGGAAAAAAGTAATCAGTTGCAGACATTTATTAGGTGGTATTGGAAGGTTTATAAGAACTCTTGAACTTAAAGTTATCAGGTAGAGAATGATACTAAAGATTTTCTACAATTAACAGTTGGTATCCTGAGGCAAGGAAGCAATCATCTCATTGCAGACTAGGATTGGTCAGTAATAGGGTAGAACACCAAGACCAGAATCCACTGAAAATGAAAAAAAGGAGCAAAATCCAGAGTAGATTAGAATAGAAAATGTTGCCTTAGTCAAACCAGGTGAAGAGCTTTTCTAGTTCATTAGCGAAAATGTCCAAGTTAATCCTCTTGGTTTGCTTAGTCACCAAATATTTTCTGAGCACCTACTCTGTGCCAGCCCCTAGACTAGATGCTGGAGAGAAAATCCAGCTAGCAGATATGATCCTTGACTATTTGGAGACTACAGTCTAATGAAGGAGACAGATTAATAAAACAATCAAAATATGAATGTGAAATCCCCACTGTAAAAAGGCCTCCCATCCTAGGGCTTTCAGTCTTGCTGTCCCCTCTGCCTGGGAACACGTTTCCCTCAGCTGTTTGTTGAATTCTCTTACCCCTATCACGTGGTTGCTCACATCTTGTCTTCCATGTGAAGCCTACCTGATTATCCTGTTAATATTACAGCCTCCACTCACCTCCCTTCCCTGGCATTCCCAATCTTTTTGCCCAATACTGCTTTTAATTTTTTTCATAGAATTTATTATCTCTTAGCATACTATGTGATTTACTAATTTACACATTTATTGGTACTGTCTCGTACGAGTGGAATATAAGCTTCTTGAAGGCAGAGGCCTCTGTTCATTTTGTTCATTGGGTTCATATCCCAAGTACCTACAACTGTATTTGACACATAGGAGGAGGTGCTCAGTATTGGTTAAATGAGTGAATAAATGAGGCTCTGAGTCCATTCAAAACATCTTCCAGTGGCCAAAATAGCTATAAATTCCTATACTGATGTAACTCCATTGTAAAATGTATATTGATTTCTGTTCATATAATTGGCTTAGGTTTCAGTTTTCTCAACTAATTTCTTCTTAGAGTCCTAAGAATTATTAAAAAAAAAAAAGGCAAACCTACTCACTCTTCATTTCAATTCTGACACTCAGACTGTGCCAACTAGGAAAGTGACTTGCTTGCAGAATAGCACCTTAATGTGATTTATTTTTATCTGATTTGTTTTTATACACATTTAACATTACATACTGAGGCATGTATGACATGGCTTAGTATGTTATTTTCATGATATATCACAATAGTTCCTTGGCTTCTGATTTCGCAAACCTTTTCTGTTTTTTTGCCTTTTAACGTGTATAGTTGTATTGCAGTGCTTACTGACTTGATCCTCTCCATGACTATTTTCATAAAAATTGTAATTTAGGGGACATTTCCATGGTTTACAGGGGAGAATGTTTGCAATCACAATTGTTCTGAAGAATTTAGGTTACATGGGCACAATCCCTGCAAGGGATCTTTAGCATATAGTTAAACATTGATTATGTGCCAGCATCCGGGGATTTAAAAATGAAAGGACATAGAGGATTTTCAAGAAGTTGCTTGGCTCTATTAGCCTTGGAATTGAGCCATTAGAGATGGTTCACTGCAGCCTAAATTCTGGGCCAATCATGTGTAAGCGTTGTCATAATTTAAGGAGACTGGTAGAGCTAAATTTTTCTTGTTAATGGTGTTTTGTTTTTCTTTCCTCTCTTTAGTGGCCCCCTCAGGATTTACCAGAATTCTCTATAGAAATCAAATGTATGTGTAACTGGCTACCTGTATTCACAAATCTGAGGTTCACTGACATGGGTTTCATTAGAAACCCGTGTCCTTCACCCTCAGACACTTAATAAGGAAGTCTTCTAGTCTTAGATGCAAGGGGAATTGTATAATTGTTGCAAGAAACTTGCTAAGGTTATCTCACCCCAAGGTAAGCCACCTAGTGGTTCTGCAAAGGCTGGGGTACAACTGACCACAGGGGAGGGGGGTGAAAGACCAGGCTGGAGAGTTAATGGGGAGCCAGAGAAAAAGTATGTTTTGCTTTAATGGGGAGTTTGAACTTTATCCTGAGGGCAGAAGGGTTCTATTGAAGTGTTTTGTTTTATTTATTTATTTTTAAATCAAGGAGATGGTATAATCAGATTTACAGATTTGTACAATCACTGTGGATGTAGTACAAAGAGTAGATTGGAGGGTTGGCAGGATGAGATGCAAGACAATCTACTTACGGGATCATAATGACTTGAATTAGAAAAATGGCAATGGAAAAGGAGGAAATGCTGAGAAGCCTTGAGGTGGGTGTGCAGATGAGCTGGAGAGGGAACAGTGGAAGAGGAAACTCCTATTTCTGGCTTGAGCATTTAGGTGGCACTCTCAGAAGTAGCTCATTTGGGGAAAAGATGATGAATTCATTTATGAACATACTGAGTTTTGATGTTTGTGTTCCATCAAAAACAGTGTCTGTTTAAATAGTTAGGTACATGTCTCTGGATCTCAAGAGAGATATTTGGATGGAATTAAATATTTGGTATTTATTAGCACAGAGATGTAAATTGAAGCTATAGTTACCAGGAAGAGTGTGGAATGAGAGGTAAAGAGAGCTAACACTGTGGTTTATTAATACGGGGATATACAGAGAATAAGACACTGTAAATGGGACTGAGATGGAGATGCCACAGAGTAAGAAGAAAACCATATTCAAAAGCAATGGACCTGGCCTTTTGAGCTTCCTTTTGCTTGGCCCACTCCAAACTCTTTGGAGTGTACTTTCTTTTCTAATAATGGCCCTTGAGCCATTCTCTACTGTTCGGGCCCACTTCTGTTTCTTTGAAATGTATTTTTTATTCTAATAAACTCCTTTTCTGCAACTTTGCCTCTCTGGTCCGTGTCTCTGTTCTTTGGTTCCACAAGACCATGATCCCGGCACACACACAACCGCACACATCAAAAATCCTGCTTCAATAGTATTTGGTTCTTTCCAAATTTTGGCTATTAGGAATAATGCTGCTATGAACACTGTTGTATTTTTCATGTTGTGTACATATTATTGTGCACATCACTTGCTTGTGTTGTATATATACCTAAGAGTAGAATTGCTGGGATATATGACATACATATGTCCCATAAATTGTTGGTCAAACTGCCAAACAATTTTCCCAGATGGTTCTGTTAGTCTGTAGTCCCCAGAAGTAAAGTTCCTATTTCTGCATTTTGTCGCCCATACGTACTATGCTGATCTTTTTAATTTGGCCGTTCTGGGGGTCTCTCATTGAGGCAGGAATTTTTTGATGTGTGCTTCGTGCGCCGGGACTGTGGTCTCGCAGCACCGAAGAGTAGAGACACGGACCAGAGACATCAAGTTTGCTGCAGAGGATAGTTTTATTAGAGCAGAAAGTTACAGCTTTCAAAACAGAGGGGGTCCCAAGGGAGTGCCGTGTTAGGTGGGGAACTACTCCTTTTATATGTATTTTTCTTGCATATCTGGGGAGGAACTTAGCCAGGAGGAGGCCTGGAAACTGTCTAATTGCCTCAGAGTGTAATTGATGTCTCTGTTCTGATAGGATTATGTTACCACAAGACTGGGGCTTTGAAGATATCATTGTCTTCTGCTCATTCTTTCAGGGAGTTCCTGACTGCATTATGTTGTTATGTTAACTAACCTGTCTTAATAACCCCCATCACCTCCCTGTTCTGGAGGTGAAACCCTAACTTCTGACTTCTTTGTTATAGGCTTTGAGAAAAAAAAAAAAATCTCCTCCTCCCCCTCCCAAGTTTGTCATTCTGGTGGGGTCCTGTGACTTAAACCTATCTGTCAGCTATTAAGATTATTTCTCCTGGCTCTGTTATAGTTTCCACTCTAATTCCTTCTCCTGTGGCCATTTCCCTGACTACCTATAATTTTTCTATCTCATTATTGTGGTTTTATTTGCGTTTCTCTGATGTTCATTGAGGTTGATCATTTTCTCAGGTGCCTATGGGTCATTTGAATTACCCTCTTTTATGATGTGCCATCATGTCTCCTGCACAGTTTTCTATTGGGTTGGTTCTCTTTTTCTTTAAAGAAACCCTTGGGCTGGCCGAGTGGCACGATGGTTAAGAACTGGCTTGGGACGCCAGAG
>NW_017731801.1:811541-815944 GCF_001890085.2 Hipposideros armiger | reverse complement strand
GTCCTCCACAACTAGACTGAAGAACAAAACGACAGCAACTTGTCTATTCCCCTTTCCCCAATTCCCCAGCACTTTTCCCATCCCCCCAATTCCCCAATAAAAATCTTTAAAAAGAAAAAGAAACCCTTTATTGGCTGCATGTGTTGCAAATATTGAAGCAAGGCCTGGTTGGCACCCCCACAGTAGAGCCTCTCTGAGTCCCAGACCTCACCTTTACCTGACCTACCTATAGCTTAACAATAGATCAACCTCCTGTGGCTTAAGCTCGGATGTCCCCTGTCCTACCCACTTCCCTGTTTCAGAAAAAAAAAAAAAAAAAAGCAATGGACCCATTAAAGCTTCCATTATCCATATGGATCTTGAAGTTACTCAGACAAGAGCGGAGCACAGGGGAGCAGTGTTATTGCCAATAGAGGAGAGTGCTCAGGTGATAGTAGGTGATGGGGACTGATGGGGACTAGGAGGGGAGAGTGTGACTGGATGAGTGGAAGGTACATGCTTTATAGTGATAAGAACAAAATGTTTCGGGTGTGAAAGAAGAGAAACCTTCCTTTGAGAAGGTTGCAGAAAAACCAAGATTTTGAGAGGAGTGCTATAGACTGAATGTTTGTGTTACCCCCAAATTTATATGTTGAAACCCACTCCCAATGTGATGGTATTGGAAGTGGGGCCTTTGTGAGGTGATGAGGTCATGAGGGTGGCATCCTATTGAATGGGATTGGTACCTGTATGAGAGACCACAGAGGGCTCTGTCACCTCTTCTGCCATGAGAAGATACAGGGAGAAGGTGGCAGTCTGTGAACCGGGAGATGGGCACTCACAGGACACTGGACCTGCCAACACCTTAATCTTGAACTTCCCAGCTTCCAGAACTGTGAGAAATAAATTTCTGTTGTTTAGGAGCGACCCAGTCTATTATATTCTGTTATAGCAGCTGGAATGGATGAAGACAAGTTTACCTTAAGACAGGGGTGAAGGAAACAGTTAAAAGACTGGACATAGAGGGATTTTATAACTCAGGATTTAGGACTCTAGAGGGCACAGTAGAAAGGTTTGGGATAGAGGGGAGCAATAGGTGGCTGTGCTAATTATGAGGTGGTGATATGGTAAAAGACAGCAAACAAGAACGTTTTTCCTGGTAGTGCCTAAGCTAGTATGGCTTTGAGGTGGGTGGGTTTAGCCATCAGTAAAATGACAAGATAATCAGTCTTGGCTCTACCCTGTAGGTGGCTGGAGTTCTTGGGTTTCTTAGGAGTCATCTTAGGCCAATGGAGTCCTAGCTTGTGACAGACGAACAGGTCTAGAAGTGGAATAAGTGACCCAAGGTCTGAAATGATGGCGCAAACTGTGTGAATGACCCAATTTTCTGCAGGGTGGCAGAGGATGTTGGGTTCTATGTGCCAACCTCTGTACTACATGGAACACGCTTCATCCCCATTTTCAGATCACAATTCGAGATCTGAAGCCTTCTTTGTCCCTTGAGTCACAGTTATGTGCCCCCATTCAAATGCTCCTATAGCATTATATGATTTGTGGATCATAACACGGGCCAAAATAGATTATTGCCAGTTTATATAGCTATATCTTCCATTAGGCCATAGCCTTTAAATGACAAGAAATTTCTGACCTACTGATGTATTTTTAGAAACTGGCATAGTGAGTGAAATATTTCCGTGTGTGTGTGTGTGTGTGTGTGTGTGTGTGTGTGTGTGTTCACGGGAGCGTGTGCACGCGTGTGCACACACACACACACACACACACAGTGAGTGGGGTGGGTCTATCTTGTGGGCATTGTACCTTCTATCTGAGGAATTGGTATGTGCCTGTGCTCAGGGGAGGTGTTCTGCATTAAGGTGATGTTTTTTCTGCCCTCCCTGTCTAAGGCAAGGTGTGGCGCCTCAAAGGGAGGGGTTGAGTTGTTCCTCATCCTCTCTCATTGATCTTGGCCAAAAGAGGGCAGCAGAGGGTGACAGACCAGAGGTGATGTGCCATGGTGCAGAGGGAAATGGGTGTGAGAGAGCATAAATCAGGAGTTTGGGTTGCCAAGGATAGGGCAGTGTTTTTCACAGAAGCTAGTACTATGGGGGTAGGGTGAGCAAGTTGGGAAATACCCTTGTCTAAAGAAGATATTTAAAGGAAACTGAGATCTTAAAACCAGGGAATGAAGCAGGAAGTAATAAAGTATTTTCTCATTGGTTAGGAGGTAGTTTGTAATAATTATGTTTTTGCTGCCTGCGGTATTCTTTGAAACCCAGGCCAAGCTTCCTCTCTGCTTCTTATGTAACAGATACAGGAGTCTGACCTGGAAAGTATGGCCTCTAAGTCATATGAAGGAGAGACGAAAGGGATGGGGAAGTTTAGACCACTGAAGGGAAGTCACAGATGTACAAGAGGGATGCTTCAAGTTAATGTTGAAGTCTTCCTCTTAGAGGCAGATCTGATCCGTTTATTCTGAATGGTCCAAAAGGACAAACACTCGGACTAACGAGTGGAAATGACAGGGAGAGTGATTTCAATTCAAAAGAAGAAATTTCTTCTTCTTTGGCCTTATCTGATGCCACCCTCCCCACTTGCGTACTGTGCTAGAGCCATACTGGCTTCCTTTTAATTCCTTAAACACACCAAGAACTTTCCTGCTTCTTCACTATTAGCATGGTTGGGCTTTCATCATCCCTCAGATCTTGACTTAAATGTTATTTCCTAAGAAAGTCCTTTTCTGACTATCCTCTGCTATTCTCTATCACAGCAATATACTCACTTCCTATAACTATCACTGTAAATTCATTTATTTCTCTTATTTATTATCTGCCTTCCTCTGAAGGATAAAGATCATGTATGTTTTCTAATTTGAAATGATATATGCACCCCATGTTCACTGCAGCACTATTAAAAATAGCCAAGGAAGCAACTGAAATGCCCATCAATAGATGATTGGATAAAGTAGATGTGGTACATTTATACAATGAAATATCACTTGACCAATAAAAAAGAATGTGACAACACAGATGGACCTAGGGAGTATTATGCTGAGTGAAATAAGTCAATCAGAGAAAGACAAATACCATATGATTTCACTTATATGTGGAATGTAAAGAACAAAACAATGGAACAAACTAAACAGAAACAGACTCATAGATAAAGAGAATAAACTGATGGTTTCGAGATGGGAAGGGAATGAGGGGGCTGGGTGAAAAAGGTGAAGGGATTAAGAAGTATGAAAAATTGGTAGTTACAAAATAGTTACAGGGATGTAAAGTACAGCATAGAGAATACAGTCAATAATATTATGATAACTACGTATGGTGCCAGGTGGGTATTAGACTTATCAGGGGGATCACTTCATAAATTATATAAATGTCTAACCACTATGCTGTACATCTGAAACTAATATAAAATAATACTAAATGTCAACTGTAAATGAAAAAAAAAATCACATGTGTTATACCTCCCATTGTAATCCCAGCAACTAGTATAATACCTGACTTGGATGGGATTTAATAAGCATTTGCCGGACAAATATACTGAATAGGCTGCCTTCAGGGGGAGGGAGTTGCCCATCATGGAAAGTATTTAATATGGACTAGACATACTGTTGGTAAAGACATTGTATAAAGAATTCAAGGATCAGATGGATTTTTACATAAAATGACATTTGAGGTTCCTTTCTGTCATTTGATTCTATTATTTCAGGAAATGAACAGTGTAAAATAAATGGCTCTAAAATGAAGCAATAATGAGTCCATTGCTCATCAATATGAAAAGGAAGGAAAATAAATGTGGCTGATTAGAGAGTAATGAAGATCTTGCCAAACCATTAATAAAAGAGAAAATGTGATTTGTAGGAAAGCTGGACCTTAAATAAGTCAGTAGACTAGAAGTTTCTGGGGAAATCTTTAGGGACTAATACAAAAACAGATACTCAAAAACAGATCCTCAAATAACTACCTTATTCTTTTCGTGTCTTTAATAACTAACATGGTATCTGGCATTTAGTAAATGAACAATAAATACTTGTTGATAAATAAATAAGTAAACTTTTAGGAATCACACCAAAGATTTAGGAATCTTTGTTGAGGCATGACGGGTAATTTAAAAATACTCAAAACAAATTAAATGTCTGCCCATTAAAGAACTGAATGAAGTATTGTACAATTATTTACATCATATTTAATAATAATATTTAATGAGATATTTGAATGCTTAAGATATATTATTACATGGAAAATGTAAGCTATAAAGAAATATTTACAGGGGCTGGCCAAGTGGCGCGTTGGTTAAGAGCTGGCTTGGGACGCCAGAGGGCCCCGGTTCCGATCCCACATATGAGGGCCAGTGACACTGCCCTCTACAGCTAAGATGCTGAACAACAGCTCAACCTGGTGCTGGGCTGCCCTGAGTCGCTG
>NW_017731801.1:786714-811381 GCF_001890085.2 Hipposideros armiger | reverse complement strand
AAGAACAAAAGGACAGCAACTTGTCTGTTCCCCTTTCCCCAATTCCCCAGTGCTGTTCCCATCCCCCAATTCCCCAATAAAAATCTTTAAAAAAAGAAATATCTACAGGATGTCTGATTTTAAATAACAATTATCTACTCTTTTTATAGAAAAAACACTGAAAGGCGTTTTTAGTGAATATCTTTGATCTTTGTAGGAAACATCTGAGAAATTGCAAATTACTTTTATTTTGTTATATTTTGTAAATTTAGTAATTATAAACATATTAATTATATATGTAGAAAAGGAGGAGATGGTGTTTATTATAAAAGGCCATGTTTCTTTCACATAAAAACCTAAAAAGATTAAAGTTATGAGAGATAATGAGAGTATTCATGAAGACGTTAGTGAGAACACTGCTAATACTCCACTATTGATTGTACTCTGAAAATTCTAACTGCTATAAGCAGGAGGATTTTACCAAAGGATCACATTTGCTGAAAACCTATGAATTGAGAATATTATTGGCCATATTTGCATAAAGACTTTCCAACATGTTTTTTTTTTTGTTTGTTGGGTTTTTTTTAGGACATTATGGTTATTTTTCACCTAGTCCTCCCAGTTTTGGGGTCTTAGAGAATCTTAGTCAGAGATTGAAGGAACCTTGGATCATTTAGTTTGATTATTTTCATTTCATATCTGGGAACACAGGGACATTACATAATCTTATCATTGAAACAAAGCCAGAAGCCAGCGGTGATGCTTCTGCCAACTTGTTTTAATAGCTTTTAGTTGAAAAAAATTTTTTTTAAGATAGGGAGGTAAATTCCCTGTGGTTAGAAAGGAGTATATTTTTGCCTAATGGCCTGTGTGAAAATTGTAAGTGTGTAACATATGACACACCCACTTATCAGGCCCTCTACACAATATGTGCTGATCTGCTTGAGCACAGGTATTTTGTAGTTCCTGGACCCAATTCCAGTGTTTATGTCTGTGGGGGTGGGGTGGAGGTGAAGGTTTCCCCACACCCACAAATGGTTCCCGGACAGCAGCTGGGTGTCTTACAATTTAATTCAATTCTGACACTATCTATGCTGAGATAGCATCACATTCCCACAGGGTAAGTGTTCAGTCCCCTAAGACGCCTCCCCTCACACACAATTCAGATGCCAAGTAAGTCCAGGTTGTCATCTGTGCTTCTGACCCACCGGCTACAAGCTGGAGGTTCCAATGACCCCCCTCTTTGGACTTCAGACACCAGTCACAACTTCATGTTGTCACCTTGCTTCTGACCATTGATAAAATCATTGGCCATTGGTGAATGATCCAACCTCCATCTCATCTTCCTTCCCTGGAGAGGTTGGGGGTGGGTAAGACTGAATGTTTCAACCCTCCAAGCCCACGGCCACCTCCACTGGTAACCAGCCACCATCCTTAGGTGCTTTTCAAAAGTCACCCCATTAACCTAACAAAAGACACATTTATAGCTCGGATTACTTAGGAAACGCCCAGGGTTTTAGGAGCTCTATGCCAAAAACAGGGATGAAGACCAAATATATCTTTTTGGGGGAGGGAAGGGACTATTAGATCTTTAATACTGTACTAATCACAGAGAATGCTCAGTCTTTAGCTGTAATTTCCTAACTATGAGGTTTTAAGTGCATTCCTCATCAATTCTTTATCTAATACCTTAGATCTTTCATTAGAAATTGAGATTAATTTTCCTGTGATACAAACTAAACAATCTTGCTGAAGCTCCCCAGAATGGTTTCTGTCCCTTCTATCGTGATATAACAGGACTTTACAGATTGTGCTAGCTTTTGATTAAATAAGAACAACTTCTAGATTGAATGCTGGCAAATGTTTGGCATATGATGCCAAAGGTATTGGCTTCATATTTCTTCTTATTTTATGTTATTAAATATCACCCCCAAACTTCTGTAGAAATACTTGGAATTTAACTTATTACTCATGTGTATAAATGACTCTTTTACTTAGATTATTCACTATGTTTAAACTGCATATGTCCCCTAATTGTTAAAGTAGTAAATATCTTTTAGCAAATATACCAAATAAAAATATTAAGAAAACAAACAAATGAAATGAACATGAAATTCACAGAGGAAGGTGTGTTGATGTCCAGGTTTAGGATGTGATGATGTTCAGTAGAGATCCTGGCTGGAGCTTAGGGGAGGAGCCATTTACAGATAAAGTCCAGTGGTTGATGCATTGCATTCCAGGGTCTACAGCCTTGCAAGGCCAGAAATGTGGTCTCCTCAGAACTCTGAGATAATTAGATCTTAGGAAATTGCTTCAATCCAATAAAAAGAGAGAGAGACGTGTAAACTAGAATATCAATTTACTCACTTGTAATGAGAAATATGACTGTAGCAAGGACTGAATTACTCTTGCTAGCAGATCAGCATATTCTCTCCCTGTAGGCAATAGATAAAGCCTACAACATTTAATCACAAGGCTCATTTGATGAAAGTAGATTTAATTTTAGGGCGTGTTTAATTTTAGGGAGTGCCTCTCCTAAATTCAGAATAGACTAAATTAAGACTATAAAGAGAGTCTTACCCCCTATAGGATAGCTACCTATTGAATCTATTATATTAGCCTACAATCCCCATCTCCTGAATATACACACACTATGTTTTATAACTAGTCTGTCTCTTTCTGTAGGCTATTCTACTTTTCATATTCCATGTCACATTCTTTTAACCTTTTTAAAAAATATTTCGGGCCGGCCAAGTGGCGCAATGGTTGGGAGCTGGCTTGGGATGCCAGAGGGCCCCGGTTCGGATCCCACATGGGCCAGTGATGCTGTGCCCTCTACAGCTAAGATGCTGAACAACAGCTCAACCTGGAGCTGGGCTGCCATGAGTCACCAGCGACAGCGTAGGCTGCAGCCCCTGCTGCAGTGGGTTGCCATGGGCTACCGTGTGTAGCCAGCAGCCAGCGTGAGCAGCCAGCAGCCAGCGTGAGCGGCCGTCCAGAAGCCGGCGACTGATCTGCCTCACCCAGGAAGAGCGCAATGATGGTGCCAACTTGGGCCAGTGAAGCAACATCCTCCACAACTAGACTGAAGAACAAAACGACAGCAACTTGTCTGTTCCCCTTCCCCCAATTCCCCAGCGCTGTTCCCTTCCCCCCAACCCCCAATAAAAAAATCTAAAAAAAATAAAAATAAAATAAAATAAAAATCTTAAATCATTTACAAAATATATTTCTAATGTTACTTTGATGTCCCACATCCTCTAGCACTTGATGTACTTATACAATCTCATTTCTTCACTGGTCATAATTTTACAAGTTGTTGCCCAAGTAAATGCTTTGAACTCAATCTTCTGAGATATTTCACTATATACTTTATACAAACTTGCTACAAAAATATAAATTATGTTTTCTAGATGAAACCTAGGGGTCCAACTAGAGTCCCAAATATGGTCATGTCTACATTTTTAGGGTTACTTGCACTCACTGTGTGAGCTTTCCATTCTTACCTTAAGCCTCCTTGCAACTATTTCTGGGCGTCTCTGGAGGGTGTTGCCTCCTAAGGACCCTGATGCCCATGAAGGAAGTGCTGCACTTCTGCATATGTCCATCAGACGGACACTGCAGTGCTCGTGCCTGACGTCACCGGCTCTGGTGTCAGCCCTGAGAATGCCATCTTCTGCCTGCTGCCTGTGTTGCCCTTCACCGCAGGCAGGTCTGTGCCCCAACGCTGTAAGAGCCATGGCTAAAAAGCCATGTTTCCACAAATGCAGAAGCAATCATGATGGGGTTAAAATATATCACGATAATGGCCAACACCAAAATAAGAACTTCTGGGTTAAGTCAGACCCTGAGGAAATTAGTCAGCGGGGATCAAGAAAATAGGGGTCAGGAAAAAAGTTGGGGGATAGAGATGGATAGAGAAAAAAATAAGAGAATGGAGGTGTGGGTTCATTGTAGGAGGCTGGAGCAGATCTGATGTTGTTAACCAGTAGGATGCCTGTAGGTGAATCAGGAAATGGTTTCCTTCTTTCCCAGCAAAGGCAGCCCCTTCCTAGGGCATATGACTTAAAGAGACAGAGGACTGTTTTTCTGTTTTCATACCCTCTTCGCCAAGTGAATTTATGCAGGGCACAAATTGCACACTGTTTAAAGAATGGATCACATACAACAAGAATACCAAAAAATTATATAATTAATAGAAACTGAATGTTTTTAAGAATATAAATTTTGGTGTTTATCACTGTTACGATATTTATGTAGTTGCAAGAAATTCTTTTTCATTGCCACTAAAAAAGAGAAGGGAAGTGGGTTTTAAATACTAAATGTAGATTAGTGTTGGTTATCTAGTTTATGTTGTATTAATCTAGTGAATCCTACTAGGAGGGCATACTCAGGGAACACCATCTCACAGCATTTTACACTCTATTGGGCTCTATTTTCACAACTGTGATTTCCATCTTTTTTTCCTGAACTTGAAGCGTGCTTGTCAACCACCTCTAAGAGGCTGCTATTACACAAAGTTAGCAATGCCTGGTTTCTGTGCAGCAATATGTTAGGACAATATTGCTTTTCTAATACTTGTGGCTATATTTAGGTTATAATTGAAATAATTTTTTCCCCTGAAAACCATTTGAAATGGAGCTTCTGGGTTATTTCTTTCTGGTTTTCCGTTTTGTATGGTATGGAATGCTTTAAATTTAATCCTGCCTAGAGGCAAGGTAAGTGTCCTAGGAAAATACTGCAAACCTCTTGATTCTGTCATTTCCTTAAAATTTTCTAGTATATGTATTTTTATATATATATATATATATATATATATATATGTATATATATATATAGTGTATGTAGACATGCATGGATATTTGTGTATATACATATATGCATATATACAGTGCATACATGTATGTATATATGTATGTATGTGTATATTTATGTCATATTTGCTATATAGATTTCAGAAATTTAAAAAATACGAAGTTTCTCACTTCCCTATAGGTGGTTGATGCCTTGAGGGAATTAGTGTCACTGCTTTACAAATTCAAACTGGGAACATTTTCACTGAGGCGAAACCCAGAGCTGGCTTTCGGCAGTGTGTGTTAGGGGTGGAGATAGTCTCAGAGACACAGAGGAAGAACTGAGGGTTGTTAGTTGGGAGGGGGTGGGGATGAAGGAGAGGGGAAGGGATGAGACAATACAAATTGGTAATTGCAATATGGCCTCAGGGATAGAAAAAGACAGTCTGAGGAACATAATCAATAATGTGATACAATGGGGAAGTCCCTGGTGGGAACACAGCCATAGAAGCATTTTAATGTAGATGCATGCAAATCATAGAGTTGTAAACCTTGGGAGAAAAACAATTACTTCACTTTTATAGCAAACTGATTTTCTGGACCCATCTCAAATCAATTTCTAAAATCCCTATGGCCATTTATAAGCGGCTTGAACTCCTCTGCATGTCCGCCTCCCCCAACTTCCTAACTAGTCCTGCTTTTCCGACTTGGACTCTTATATCCTTTTCTTCTTTGCAGTTGGCCTATCTGCCCCTTGGGTGCCTGCTTTCCCAGGAATTGCCTATGAAGTGGAACCGTCTCCGGAGCCTCCCCAGTACTTCCTCTCCACTCAACTTACTTTCTTGTCATATACCAAGATGGGAACTAGAATTTACTGGTTTTCACGTCTTAGCTGCTAGCCATACAGAAAAAGAGAAAGCAGAGAAAGTAACACATATGAAGAGGACATACATTTCTGAAATCTTAAGAAGTTGTTACAGGCATACGAGTCCTCCCTCAGAGATAGCACCTGGTAGACTAGGTGAACACCTGTCTTATTTCTGAGCAGAACTAAAGATCCAAGTGCTTATTTCTTGGAGAAACACTCTCCCAGACACACCCAGTAACAATGTTTTATCACTATCCGGGCATACCTTTACCCAGTCAAGTTGACACATAAAATTAACCATCATAGTGGTTATACTTTTTATTTTCAAAAACCGACATTGATTAAGTCTAACTCTGAACTCAAAATTCTAGTGTCTACACTGTCCTATTGTTGAAAAATAATTTACCATTGAATCACCCTTATCTCAAATTTTGTGTTGCACTTTGGTTTACCTGTCACTATCAATCAGTGTTTCCATATCTGTAACAATTCAGCCATGTCATTCTAAGTCAGAAGGAAACAGCATTATCCCCAGGCATTACTGCAGTGTGTTTCAAAAAGTATAGATCTATTTATAGGAAATGTGAAACATTCTTCACATTTATTGCCACTTAATTGTTGCCTTAATAGTGAAGTCAGCCTTGGCTATGGACTGGATCCTTTGGAGAGGCTTATTTATGAGGAAGGCAAGTTTCCTTTTTCAAGGATTCTCAGGTGCCAATATACTTTGACTTGGCTTTGGTTGCTCTCAACCGAAGATCTAAAACTGAACATTAAAGGGAGAATTTCAGTTTTCACCGAAATGTGGAAATTTATGACCATATATTTTAGCACTGTAGAGTTTTTCCATTACCTTTTTCTTTAGAGAAACTTGTCAATGGGAACTAAACAACATGCATCACCTGGTGTATTCTTCTAAAACTCACGCTGCTGAGAGGGTGGCATGTTCAGAGCTTCCACAGAAATTGCTGTATTACCTTTTTGTTCCCTTCTTTCATTTCCTAAGTGTGACTCTGACATGGGAAAAGGGGCAACCTGACTTACCCATAGACGAAAATGTTTGACAAAACCTCACATTCCTTTAAGCCATTACCTTTTGCAGGTCTGATAAAGTTATTGAATAAAACAGCTATAGAGGATAGAGAATGATATTAACCCAGTTATCTATCAGAGTGTGGTAAAGAAAATCTGGATTTGATTTTTGTAATGGAAACGTTGAGTCCCTCATTGAACTCAACACTTGTGGTGGCTATTATACTGAATACCGTATTTGCCGGCGTATAAGACGATTTTTTGGCCCTGAAAAATATGCCTCCAAGTGGGGGTCGTCTTATACGCCAGGTACACTTCAGATAGACTGCCCATAGTGCTTGCCCCATGCCATAGTGGCCTCCCAATGCCCGCCCACTTCATTCCACATACCGTTCAGGCATCAGCAGCGCTGCTGGGTGTATGCTCGGCTGTGTGCGATTTTGCGAGTGTGGTAAATTCAGGTTACCGTATATTTCTTTACATATGCATTGAAGATTCGCGATTTTGTGCTATCATGGTGCCTGTTAGAATGTTGAAGAGCTCGCACTTGCGCACTAGTGAGGTCCCAGGGAGATGCTGATGCAAGGGTGGACCAGACTGCTATAGTGACAGGGCGGGCAAACAGGGAGCAGGGACCAATCAAATCAGGCTTTGTATACAGCCAACAGCCAACCACAATACTGCACCATTGTACAGTACAGCATAGAAAATGTCGACCAGTCAAACCCCTATCATCCCTATCATGGCACCAGCCAAAAGAAAGAAGTATGATGCAAATTTTAAACTGAAAGTTATAAACTTTGTTAAGGAAAATAATAATTGTGCTGCTGCAAGACAATATGGAGTAACACAAAAGATGGTTCGGGACTGGAAATCAAATGAGAAAGCATTAAAGAGTATGCCAAGGGGTAAGTGTGCATTAAGAAGAGGCACCCCACACTGGCCAGAACTCGAAAAACATGTAGCAGACATGGTGGCTCAACATCGCCAAAACGGTTATGTGGTGACACGAAATACAATATGCTTGTTTGCACTTCAGTGGGCCAAATCAAATCTGATATTGTTTTACCTTTTATTTGGTGTGTGGAAGGTGTGCGGAAGAGGGGGTAGTCTTATACGGCGAGTATATAACAAACTCTGTATTTTGAGTGGAAATGTTAGGGGGTCATCTTATACGCCCAGTTGTCTTATACGCCGGCAAATACGGTAAAAGAATTAGCTCACCAATTAGCACTTGGCATTTCATCTCAGGTGATTTTCAACTCTGAGGCAGAGCAAATAAATATAAGGAAAACATTCATGTATATTTGCTGGGATGAAGGGTTTGTAAACAAAAGATCCAAGTAAATACTGGGGGTGCCAAAAAAATGTATACACATGACTTGTATTCACCTTTTGTTATTGGTATATATAGTATTATACAGTTTTTTCCTTTCTTATGATGTATAGACATTGTTTTTGGCACCCTCTATATATTCCTTTTTTTCGTTTCTTATGTAAGCACAGCTGAAAATCATCTCTTATGTTCCACTCAATCCCAGATCAATTTTGATTTCTCCTTTTAATTTGAATTTTCTCCAACAGAGAACTCTATCAGGCTGACATCATGTCCTTTTAGCTTCATCAATCAAATAGTACACTCCTACTGCCTGTACCAGCACAGGGTCAGGTGCTGGTAGAAACATAAGACGTACAACACAGGTTTTCTGTCCGGGAGGAGGTGGCAATTTAGCTGGAGGGACAAGCAATGCACACCCAAAAGCTCAATAACAATTTGATAATTAAAAACAATAGAGGTTAGTGTGAACTAGCAGGACATACATTTACCCCATTTACAAAAAGGTAAGTCATCCTATCTTTTGTTTTTGGAATATCTGAGGCAACGTAGGAATTAGAAATGGTTCTGTCTTTCCAGAGACAATAAATTCAGCTTCTATGAATGTGAATGTGTAGGCCAGACATGGTTAGAAAAAAAAGAACATATTTGGAGTAAGAAGACCTGAGCTTCTGGGTCGTCCACATGGCTGATTCCCCTTGGGCATTATTTTTCATATGTAAAATAAAGAAAATAATAGCATCTACTTGTGGTAGATTCATTACATTAATGGCCATAATTAATGGCATCCCTGTAGCAACATCTTCTCCTTCACACAATAACTCTGGGGTCAGGCATGTAACTTGCTTTGGCCAATAGGACAGTAGCAAACGATGCATTCTGAGGCTTGAAAAAATGCTTCTGCTCTTTCTCTTGTTCCTCTGCCTTTGTGAGGAGAACTAGCCCAAACTAGGGGAGGAGGCATGTGGAACAGTCAAGACAGCCCATTTCATCCAGCTAAGGTCCAGGCACACGAGAGAACCCAGCTAAGGTAATCAGAGATGCCTAGGTGACTTGCAGCTGAGTGCAGAGGCCTGAATGGACCCCACTGAACTCAGCTAATCTGCAGCTAATGCCCCCAACTCACGAGCAAAGGCGAATGATTATTGTTTTATGCCACTGAGGTTTTGTGATGGTTTATCATGCAGCAGTAGTGAACTGATAAAATCCTTGATTGTTACTGTGGGAGTTAAATAAGACAATACAGATGAATGAGTTTGCAAACTGTGAAGTAATATGAGTTTAACAAAATCCTTAAAATCAATGGGTTATTGGAGATGAGGACACAGAAGAGTGACAAGATATAGATTTTAGTCATTTCTAGCATCCATCCAAGTATCCAAGTGATTCTGTCAAGTCCTCTCTCCCCCATTTTTTTGGTTGTTGTTTAAAGTGATATATATTTATTGTGGTTACCTATTGTCCAAATAGCTTAGAAGTTCTTATCACTTATAAATAATTACTAAAGGAAGGAAACAGTAAAGTTCAATGCTAAGAGTAGATATGGAAGAAAGTCACTGGGGTCTGTTCACTTAAATCATTTAAGTCCAGAAAATTTTCAATAGCAAGCAGCCAAGAGTGTTTTCTTAGTAAGTTATTAATAGTTTGGCTTGATCAAAGTCAAGGCTAAAAAATCCAAGAAGAAAATTATGCCTTTGATATTATTTAACACAAATGTGTGGAATATTTTTACATTGCTGGACTAAGGACCTCAAAATGACTTGAGGATGTTACTTCTGCAGTCATCTGTTCATGAAAGGAATCCCAGCACACATACAAAATTGAGGGGAAGAGACATAGACACTTCCCACCTTTCCACGATTAAATTAAAATGGTGAATGGAAAAAGAAAATTTGTGTGATTCCTACTAGATTGTTGTTAAGAACTTTTTAATTGTAAGACTCGGTTTGGTTTACTGCATTTAACACAGTGTGTACGGTTATCATGGTCAAAGTTAATTTGTTGAATTGAACAATTTGATATTGCTCAATTTTTGAGGGTAAGTGTGAAAGATGTTTTCCAAAAATTGAGAGAATAAACTGTATAGGATCTTTCCTATGTTGACTGTTTTACTCTAAGCAGTCCATGTTGCTTCGCCAAAGCTATTTTCCTTTCATTGCAGACATGTTTAACTGACCAACTGGACACAAGCTATAAAAATAAGAAGGGGAGAAGTTGTTTTAGTAGATTCAAAGTCAGGAAAGAATGTTTCCTCCATGACGAGGCACGAAACTGTAGGTAGCGAGGGCTGCTGCTTGTTGGAGAGCCCTGAACAAATCTGCTAACCTAAAAAGACAAGCCAGGCTGAAGGCTAAGCTACAGGGTAGAACTGTCACAAGAGTTTTCAACATTCATGCAGTGTTGAGTTTAACTCAATGTTGTGGTTAGGTAAGAAAAGAACAATCCGTTCATCATTATTTTACTGATAAAACTACTTAGTGCTCAGCTGGAGTACAGCCCTGTGAGGCTCACAGAAAACTTTTCATTTTTGTCTGTATGGGTGAATGCTGCTTTGAGAAAGGTATTCAGAGATTTAAAAGAAAAAATCTTTTTAAGAATAAACGTTTATAAATGTAACTGACAGCTCATTGCTACCTCGATATGGGACTCAGTATTCTCTATATAATGGTAATTCTTTCTTTATTAAGAGGGTCAGAAATTTTGAGTTGAAATGGGTCCATATATTTCCAGACAAGACCAGGAAAGCCCTGTTAGACACAGGGAAATGTGTATTAAAAAAAAAAAGTTTTTCTAATTAGATCAGAAATTATGGTGATGAAAGAGGAAGCAAGAAATTAGTCACTTTCGAGAAACTTAAAAAAAAAAAAAAACCCAGTGTGACAATTTGAAGAATGGACAAGTTGGCAACTAAGAGGCAACTCAGGGGCCATTCTCTAATGGATAAACAAGTTGATTCATGTCTGATAAAAAAGTGTAATTGTGAGGCTTGTGACAGTATCTTTGGGATGATTAGAAGCCTCAGTTAGAAGTCTTGAAAACTCAACTTTAAGAGAGTCTGAAATCTATAAAGAGAAAGAGAAGAGGAACTGACACCTAATGTTAACTGGAGAGACTCCTTCACTCTCTACTGCCTTCCCTACTTGATGAGGGAGTGTTTATCTCCCAGCTTTGGCTTTGTGATGCTGTGGCCGGGAATCTGTCAGTAGTAACTCCCTTTTATCAGTTAGTTCCTGTAGGGACCTAGAGAGAAATTGAAAAGCTGAAGGCGGGGAAGGGGCTTGCTCCTTTTTTGTTTCCTCATGTGGTCAGGGCCACCCTAGTGTTGGTACTTCATTTTGAGCATAGCAATTGGCTCTAGCAGCAGCAGGTGGCTCCAGGTTGCATGTCCTTTCTCATATTCCCCGTACCAGCCTCACTGAATCTCTCCAGATTACCAGCACTAGCCCGCTGGTGTCCCTCCTCGTAAGTCTGAATCCCAGCTCTGAGGGCATTCTCCTCTGAACTCCTGAGATACCAGAGCCAGCTAGCACTGTCCAGTTCTTACCTTTCTTCTAAGCTTCTAAGTTCTTGGTAGCCTAAGGCAGTAGCTGCTTCTTGCAGTTAACATTTCTGTGATACCTCACTGCTTCCTTTTCACTTTTCAACTCCTTTTGTCCTATTCATTAATTCTTTATATCAAATCTCTGTTTAAATCACCGATGAGTGTGACTGTGCAGGGATGTATACGTTAGACCCAGTGCTACTCTGATTTTGCTATGGAGGTGCAGAGCCCAAACCTTTCCTATCTGTTCGGCACTGAGATACAATAATAATGTGAATTCACAAGTCTTGCCATGGTGCAGCTCATAATTAGTCAGCTACACATGTGAAAGGCGGACAAGGCTGGATTGTGTAGAGGGGTCATTATTTAACTTGTTCAGAACTTCTGGAACCTGCCAAATCTCTAATCATCGGCCTTTTCTCCCATCACATTCTCATTATAATCCTTTTACTTACTGCCCCCACCCCTGACTGTAAATGGCACCCCATTGTATTCTGGTTTACAGATGTGTCTCTGAGCATTCCAATTGTCCTTGGCCCCTGTTGGTACTCTTCCTCCTATTCAGGGGGTGGGGGAACTGAAGTGGAGTAGGGGCTGTGGGAGCAGGGGTGGGCATGACTTCCCTGAGTGGTTAAGGGACGGTGCCATTAAGAAGGTAGGAAACAGGGGGTCCAGAACATAGACGAAAGATACCTAATCCATAGTGTGTAACAGGAACTTCTTCCTACAGGAAGTACATCTGAGTTCAATCTTGAAGAATGCACTGGAGTTAACAAGATAAAAGTGGGGAGGCAGGGTGCTAGCACTACATAAACCGTCCCTAAATCTCTTGGTGAAAGGAGCAAATCTGTAACATCCTGGCAAATTATTACATAGCAGATGGGAAGGCTACAATCAAATTGACTTTCCTGCCATACCTATTTTTAAAGCCCAGGAAGACCTGTTGGGAACTGAATATTGCCTGTATACAGAGGTACTCTTAAAAAAGCATCAGGATATATAGAATTTTAATTGACTTTCATCTGAGTATGTAATTTATATTATCCTGTTGACTAAATGTTTTGGATAGACATATTTTATTTTTCCAATGAGACTAAGTAGAGACTGTGCTATATACTGTTTTGTATCCACCCGCCATCACCTTACATAATGACACAAACATCTTAATAGGTGCATAGGAAATGAATAAATGAAAAAAAATGAAACTTTTAAAATACCTGTATGTGTCATAAAAATGGCCCATTGAGACCAGTATTCTCTCTTGAAAGAGAACATTTTTTCTTCTTCTTCCTTTTAGGGTATTGGTCGCAAAAACTAAGGTAAAATATACTACCTCATCCCAAATTCCCAAGATTTCCCTATGATACCTTGTCAACAAAATGTAAATATAGTTTGGTTAATGATTAGACCAAGAATGACTTTCTAAAATATAATTGGAAGACAGCTGTCATAGAGGGGTTTGATTTGTGGTAGAATTATTTTGTTAATGTTTGCCACTCTGCGGATGTTCAGCTTCCAGGCATACCTATTAGTTGTATTCTGATATGAATTTGGATTCCTCATATGTGAAGGCAGTGGGCCCCTCCCCCTGTGGAAACTAAAGGAGACAGGTCCTCTCTCTTTCGCCATCCCAATAAAATCAGACAGTAAAGCTATGACATAGGCTTGGCCAACAGTTGTTATCTTATAGGACTTCTCATCTTGAGCAAGTGATAGCACAATACAGTGACAGAGTTATGTGATCTTCGCTGGTTACCTTCTGTTTTTTTTTTTAAATTAGTTTCAGGTGTACAACACAGTGCAATAGTAATACTTTTTACCCCTCAAAGTGACAACCCCTCTCCCTCAATTCACCGCCCCACTTTCCCACCTCCCCCGATGTCATACTTATCTATTACAATTCCATTGACTCCACTCCCACACTATATTCCACATCCCGTGACTATATATATATATTCAATTATAGTTGACATACAATATTATACAACATCAGCTTCAGCTGTACTGTGTAGCCCTTCTGAGCTCACTTGGTACTTGTCAAGGTTTTAAGCCTGGTCCTTCAGTCTTCCAATATCATACCAGTAAATTCTCTTTTGGCTTTCAGGTTATCTGTGCCATTCAGTGTGGTTTGCAATCAAATGCCCAGATGAGATTGATGGTGTTGTTAAAGATGTAAGAAAACATATTCCTTTTTAACCTTCTTCAAAATAGATTGCTTTAGAGCAGTACAATTTACAATAAGGTGGAATTCTGACCCACAAAAAGAGCATTTCTGTCTTTAATATCCACCATCTGTGAACGAGTTTCCCTCTGGATACAAAGTTTTTGACAGGTATTGTAAATGTCCGCAAGTGACACACACATTTTTAGAGGACATTTCCCGGTTGCCCCAGTGAATGTGATCAGCTGTCCAGATGGTGCCCTGATAGCCACTCAGCAGAGTATTTTCACGATAACGATAAACAGCTAATTACATTTAATGCCCCGAAAAGAGTCCAGTAGCTTTCATCTGATCATAAATGCATCCCTGGGTAGATCCAAAAGAGAGAAAAGACTTCCAGCATGGCCATCTGGATGTTCTTTTTCTCTCTTGCTCTTGCCACTGAAGAGGGTTTAATGATGTCCATGACTTCTTTTGGAGTCCATATTCTGCTTTTGGAAGTTGTTTAAAGAGTAAGACTTGCTGAATTAAAAAAAATGACTTTTTTCCCCCATCAAAGGCAAGGGTGAAGTTGAATGAAAATCCCCTGTATGGAGAGGACAAGAGAGAAGGCTTGGGAAATCTGTACCAGGCACTTGTGGCGGTTCTTGGAGTCAGGACACACACACACGATTATGCCAAAATGAAGTTGGAACAGAATGGCTCAACTGATTAATTCAAAGAAACATATGCTGCTTCTCCTATTTTTCTCCATGATAAACACAATTTCTCTTCACGTAGTATGTGAAATTACAGGAAAATACAGGAAATTAGCATTATAATAAAACTTAATTTATAGACCTTGTTTATAATTCATGACAATTCTGATAGAAATTGGCATGGAGCATACGTTTTTTCAATATATGTTATTTACCCCCCCTATTCAAGTGATAGCCCTGTCCACCTGACTTTTCTAATTAATGCCAAGTACTTCCTCAATGGGCAACAACTCAACTGAACATCATGCAGAGATCTTCCACCTAGCAATCATGTCTTCATGATACTGTTTAGAGAGTCCAGAATCTAGACAGTTGAGTCATTACAAACAGCAGATGGCCAAGGGTGAAATGTAACAAAACCATAATTTTTCTCCCTGTGGAAGGGGCCTTAAAACACAGTGGAGGGCCTCAAAAGCCTAAGAGGCCACATCTATGTTGTTGAATGCCACACTTTGGCCTATATAATTGACCCAAGCTGGGGCTATTGGATTTTATTTCTTGGACATGTGAATTTTGGAGGAGGGTGGCAGACAGACTGAAAGTTTGGAAACTGGGTCCCATTAATGGCAATACTGGAGAAGGAAGGCTCTTCTTGTATAGTTTTATGTGTACTTACAGCATTTTTTTTAGATTTTATTGGGGAATTGGGGAGGGGCACCAGCCAAGTTGTTGTTCTTCAGTTTTCATTGTGGAGGGCGCCAGTCGCCATCTGGCTTCCCATTGGCAGCTCGCGGCCTCTAAGCTCAAGGTGCTGTGTTCAGTCTTAGTTGCGGGTGGGTGTAGCCACCATTGACCAGACAAACTTGTTGTTACACCAGCTGAGCCATCCTGCTACCTGTTGGCAGCTCAGCAACAACTCAGCTCAGATGCAGTGTCACTGGCCCATGTGGGAATTGAACCGACAGCCCTGTTGCTCAGAGCTTGGGCTGTTAAGCCAACTCTTAACCAACTGAGCCACTCGGAGGGCCCCAAAGCATAGCTTTTTAAAAAGTATATTACCATAGGTTTTGACACACGAGGTCCAACAATTAAGTTCACAAACTCATCCTAAAAAAAGTGCTACATACCTCATTGCTGAATATCACTATGCATAGTCACCTTCGAAGTACTCCCCTTGGGAAGCTATGCACTTACGCCAGCACCTAGTCCACCTTTCAAACCAATTTTGGAACTCTTTTTCTGGAATGGCCATCAGAGCTGTCGTCATAATACCCTTGATGTCCTGAATTTCATCAAAATGTTTTCAATATTTCCTTTATCTTTGGGTACAGAAAGAAGTCATTGGGGGCCAGATCAGGTGAGTAGAGAGGTTGTTCCAATATAGTTATTTGTTTACTGGCTAAAAACTCACAGTGCCATGTGAACTGGTGTATTGTCGTGATGCAAGAGCCATGAATTGTTGGCGAAAAGTTCAGGTCGTCTAACTTTTTCATGCAGCCTTTTCAGCACTTCCAAACAGTTAACTTGGTTAACTGTTAGTCCAGTTGGTACAAATTCATAATGAATAATCCCTCTGATATCAAAAAAGGTTAGCAACATCATTGCAACAAGTTCGCAAACTTAATTGTCAGATCTCTAGTTACATATATAGTTATAAATATCAATTGGTATGAAATTTAATACTACTTATATTTTTTTCTAATGTTTTTGTGCAATTTGAAAGAAGAAGAAAACGTACATGACAAGCAAAACTATGTTAAATTTGGAGATATTTTCTCCTGTCCTGGTGTGAAATTTTCTTATTGTGCTCATTTTAAGGAATACATCACTATTATAATTTTGTCCATTTTTATGAATGTTTTCGCTCTCTTTGTGTTATTTAAATGTAATTATTTGCAATTACAAAGTCATGTAAATATGTTTAATTAAAATAAAGTACTGGCCAATGAACTATAATGAATATAATAAATAATGATATTAATAATGCTTTACTTCTCAAGTGCTTTATGTTCATTTATTTTGGTCTCATCACAATCTCATTACATATTCTGGGTGATACATTACATATATCGGAGGACACTGAGACCTGGAGATATTAAATGCCTTGTTCAAGGTCAGAGTTTAGTGTTGTTTTTTTTTCTACATTGATGTGAGGCCTGGGCACTTCATGCTTATCACAAACAACTTCCATTTTCCTATTAAAGTGGATGCTAAGCAACTTTCCCTGGTTAGACTATTTTAATTTCCACAACAGAACAGAGTGGGACCTACTGAATTGGCCTTTATGAAAGCTAATGAGGAATTAAGCTGCCCAAGAGAGTTGAGATGAAAGATTTCGCAGGTCTTTTATCCATAGTACACATACAGGAGGCAGGACCAGACCTTGCTTTTGTACATGGAGAGGTACAGGGGAGAGATTAATAAACACGGAGGAATGAGCTGCCTGCTGGATACGTTTAATGTTTAAGAACTCCCAGTTGTTATCACACTCCTGTCCTTACTTTCAGTCAGGTACATAGCATTCCTCCTGGTCTCTAACGATCCTCTGTCAGTTATTACACACCTGCGGTCTCAGAACCAAGCGTATCCAACAGGAGGTAGAAAACAACAGGAGCAGAGAAAATCACTCAATGCCTTAGGCTCAGAATTTCTTTACTGTTTCTACTCATGGATGCTATTGCTTCAAATTCTCTCAGTGGTTGGCTTCTGTAGCTGCCTTGACCTTCAAGATTCTGTTGATCTCACCAGCCTTGCCCCCAAACCATGGACTTAACTGTTTCCTGCTCTCTGCTCACCCCAGACAACCGTCTTACAAAAATCCATTTGTAGGACTTGTTGGATTCCTGACCCATTGCCTCCTCTGATCTCAGAGTGAATTGCTCAAGTCTGCTTGCAATTCAAACTCCTCATTTTGCTTCTGTGTGATGATCGCAATCCTCCTCAATGCATGGGCATGATGCTTTATGTTTTACTTTGATTATTCTACAGCTTTCCTAATAATTCTTCATTGTTCTCTCCCAGAGTTATATGTTAGTTACCTGACAATGAAGGTGAACATGCAGTAAAACCCGAAATAATTACAACCAGAGGAGGCACTGCATGATGCTTCCGAGGAAGAAACATATACCGTGTTTCCCCGAAAATAAGACCTAACTGGAAAATAGCCCTAGCATGATTTTTCAGGATGCACGTAATATAAGTCCTACCCCAAACATAAGCCCCAGTTAAGATCGTCAGCCAGACATGACTGTTTGAATAAATGCAGATTTTTGTACATGAATAAATGAATAAATGTAGATTGTTGGAGCAAAAATTAATATAAAACCCAGTCTTATTTTTGGGGAAAAACGGTAGTAAAAATTTCTGCCCTTTAGGGATTAGACTTTGTCACATTGAATTCATACCATGTTTGAATCTGGAAAAACACATCTGTTTATCTAAATTCAGAGTGAGATTTCAAACCCTTCCCATTTCCCACCCAATAGTTTTATTGAGAAAAAGATCCCAAAGGACTTGGAGAGAGGGGGCAAAATGTCAGAGCAGTGCGTCAGCCTCACCAGGTAGCAAAGGCAGACTCTCTCTAAATGTCCCTCTCTCAAATATGCCTGTGCTTTTGATTTTAGGGCTGAAGATCTTGCTACATGACAGTTTCTTGGGCTCCACCTAGAATATTTATGGGAGCACATTCCAGAAATCCAAATTTTTAATAAATCTTGCAAGTGATTCTGAAGCAGCGGCTCAAAAAGTTGGTATCTGAGAACACTTGCCCTTAGTAACTGGGGGTAACAACTGTGCAGATCATAACTGAGAAAAGGAAAAAAAAATCATAAAAGTACAGTTGACAAAGACTTTATATTTAACTTAGTCTGATAAAAGAGCAATGGAGAAGAGACAGAGAATTCTCTGCAGTTATTCTTAAAGTCCTTGATACAAGAAGTTGCATGACCTCCAAAATGAATGGTTAAGAGTTTGAAACCTGAAAGAAGAGGATCAGGGAATCATTATGGTGAAATCAAAATAGAGACAGACCAGAAGAGACACATTTCCCTCACCAACACCAAGCTAACGGTTTTATCACTTTCCTATTAAATATGGGTGGTTAGTGAACGTTAGACCATAGTGTTTTGTAGTTTATGTTCATTGATGCACCTTTATATAGTTGTTCTCTCATTTCACGTGTTTCATTGTTGTTATTTAATGATGTTATTTCACCACAAAAGTCTTCTTTTTTAAAAATATAAAGTCCCAAAGTAAAATATTCCTCAGATATTTTTATAGTCAGGTAAATCATCACTGGGTGGGTCCCGAGTGGCAACTGCAGTCAAGAATTCGGTGTCCACAATGGGCAAAGTAGAAAAGCAGCTCCTCTTACAAAATTCTAACCTAACAGGACTTCTTTTATTGAGAACGATCAGGCATGATATTAAACAATGTAACAACTGATATAATTTAAATTAATGAATAAATAACAATGCATTTAAAATTCCTTTTATTTTCTCAGTTAAATATGTGTGTGTGTGTGTGTGTGTGCATGTGAAAAACTTCATACAATGGCTTGCCTACTTACATAAATCATTCATCCATTTTAATAATTTTTCAAATCAGTTGTTGACTTGCTTAGAAATGAACAGCATGATTTTTTGTTGGTCGCGGGCTTTCACTGCCTCAATGTTGCCCCTCTCTGAGCGGTGATTTGATATTGTGAAGCGCGTACACTGTGTAAGTGACTTCTGTATTCAATGGATGGTGAATAGGTTCCAGGTACCCTTTCCTTTCCCACTTTGGAGGCAGCTGGCTGCCCTGCCTGCTATGTGGGGAGCCTGAGTTTCAACCAGTCATGATAATATTGCCATCGGTGCTACCATGTCTGTTCTGCCAGTTTGCCCCCAGTAAATGTTGGGCTCCTCCAAAATAGCAGGTGGGCTCAGACCATGCCACTGGCACAGGCGCTGCTACCAGCTTTGTCTACTCAGCAATCCACCAGGGGTTGCCCACGTCTGGACTCACAAAATTCACAGGCTTGATTTCTGGCCTCTGATGCTGCTGCACAGCATTTTTTAGGCGGAGCTTGTCTCAATAACCCATATAAAAGAATTTTATAATTTAGTATTCCGCCTGGCTATACTGGTATAAACTTGGAAAAGCAGCTCTAGGTATACCATCTGTATCAGCTAAGATGAAATTCAGCTGCATGTAACAGGTAGCTTAAAGGAAAGAGAAATTTATTTTTCCTTCTTATATAAGAGAGTCTGGATATAGGCGGTTCAAGCTTCACAGTTTTTAGGAGTCTAGGTTCCTTCTCTTCTCTTTTGATGCTCTGTCTTATTTGGCATTTTGTCACATGGTTCAAAACAGCCCCTCAAGCTCCAGTCATCATGTTCTATTCCAGCCGGTGGGGAGGCAGGAAAATGGAGGGAAGAGAGGTGTGGTGCTTTCATTTCAGACTTCTTGGAAGCCCCACAACCATTTTCCTTGATATCTCTTTGTCTGGTACTTAACTACACAGTCATATGCAAGAGCAAGGGAAACTGGAAATATCCAAAAAGGTTTGGGGAGCTCACACAGAATTTAGGGTTAGCATTATATCTCTGTGTGTCAATGTCAATAATAGTTTTCATCATAGAAACATGATGGATAGTTTCTATTCATGATGTCCAATCTCAAGCAGGTGGCAGTACCTTGACAATGGATGCTTAATTCAGTGGCTCAGGTAAAAAGAAGTCCAGTCCAAGGTGGGGATCTGACAGGTTTTTGGTTTGGCATCAGAGAGAGCTTCTTGCCCAGCAGTAAACACTGGGTATTGGATGATTCCAGTAGGGAAGTGACAAAGAAACTTAGTGAGAGTTTTGGGCTCCAGGACTAAAACAAATTGGTCCAGAAACTCACTTGTTTTTCTCTTTTAAAAAGAATAGAAGGGGGATCTCCTGCCCCATCTTTCAGATTTTCTTTTATTATATCAGTTATGTAAAACAGTTAAATTTTTCCTTTTAGAATTTCAGCTTTTAAAAAAAAAATACCTGTCAATCATATGGGGAAAAATATCTGCATTTGTTTGGAACAGAGAATGTACTAAAATGAGTTAGTTCAATGCCAAGTATATAGCAGGTGATCAATTAATATTTGTTATAACATTAATCTATGTGGTTAAAAAAATCCCATAAAGAAATATGCCTGACTGTGCTTTTCTATGCTGATAAGTGAGGGCAAACAAAGCAGCAGGCTCAGAGTTCCAGTAGAATTTCTGTGTATGCTTTGGAAGGGAGGGAGAAAAATGTTACATTGGTCTGATGAAAATTCATAGGGGAACTAGAATTATGGTGTGACTTGAAAGACAAGTATTAACAGAGCATATTTTAAAAATAAAGTATGCAAAGTAAATATGTGCTCAAAATAAAATATTTTAAATGTGAAAGGAAAAATGACAAATCACTTTATCACTTTTTATGAGTACTGGTAACATTTTCATGTGTTTACTATTGTCTTATGTTTTACATACTTTACATATGATTCTCTAATTTGCATTTTTCTGTATTCTTGAAAACTGCTAGGATATATAAATTCCATAAACTACATGTACCATAATTTAAATAACTCCCCACTCAGATAATGTGAACTCTCCAAATTCATATAGATTAATCAAAAGTTCAGATTAGAATTTTAGTACCTTTGGCATATATTACCAAAATGCTATTCTACAGGGTTCTAAGATTTTAAAAATAATTGTTAAGGAGTGTGTTTTCACCATTCACTGGCATCATTATTATAATTTTTAATATTTACTAATTCATAGGTTAAAATAATATATTGTTGGGCTGGCCGAGTGGCTCAGTTGGGTGTGAACTTTGAGCAACAGGGTCACCGGTTCGATTCCCACATGGGCCAGTGAGCTGCACCTGAGCTGAGCTGCCACTGAGCTGCTAACAGATGGCAGGATGGCTCAGCTGGTGAGAACACATGCTGCTAACAACAAGGTTGCCGGTTCGACTCCCACATGGGATGGTGGACTATGCCCACCCGCAACTAAAGATTGAACATGGCACCTTGAGCTGAGCTGCCCTGAGCTGCCGACAGGTGGCCAGATGGCCCAGTGGTTAGAGTGTGTGCTCTTAGCAACAAGGTTTCCGGTTCAACTCCCACATGGGATGGTGGACTATGCTCACCCGCAACTAAGATTGAACACGGCACCTTGAGCTGAGTGGCAGTGATCTGCCAATGGGCAGCTGGATGGCAACTGGACTTGGAGCTGAGCTAGCTGCATCCTCCACAAGTAGGATTGAAGGACAACTTGGCTGTTCCCCTTCCCCAATTCTCCAATAAAATCTTAAAAAAAAAATCGATATTTCAGTTGCATTTTTTGGTTGACTATTTATCCATATATTTTCCAATCAGTTGAAATTTTTTAATGTAAAATGTATTTTTTGACATTTGGCACATTTATCATCTATGTCTTTTTTATTATTTCTATTAATTCATTATAGGTTTGATATTAACCTGTTAAAAGTATTTTGCATCTGTGCTTGTGTTAAATATTTTCCCAATTAATTGTGTAAACATTTAGATAGTTGAATATTTTATGTATTTTTATCTGTCCACTTCTTTTTTATTAACTAATGTTTAGAAATTCTCTCAGATAAAATAATTTTATTATGTACAATAGATATATTGTGAAAATTACCTTTCAAAAGACAAGTGAAATCAAAGGCTGTGAACTGGCAAAAGCCTAGACTAGTTGGAATAAAGTTCTGCATAAAGCAACTCTGATGCCTAACTTGGGAAGGTGGCTGTGATAGTGTTAAAAGCTATGACTTCTATTTCTGTTAAAAACATCTTTGGGATTTTGATAGAGATTGAACTGAATCTGTAGATTTCTTAGGGTAGTATGGACCTTTTAATAATATTAAGTCTTCCAATTCATGAACATTGGATGTTTTTCCACTTATTTGTGTTTTGTTTAATTTCTTTCATCAGTGTTTGATAGATTTTTGTATATGAATCTTTCATCTCCTTAGTTAAGTTTTTTCCTATTTGGATAGAAAGAAGGCTATTCGATTTATCACAGCAGACATTTAAAGTTAGTTGGACTCTTTGGCTTTCCTTCTGTGCCCCTGAAATCCAATGGTACATGTGTCCGTAGGTCAGTCTAGCCCATTGCAGAGTGCAGTCGGATAAAAGATCGGAAGATGAGTCTTTGCTGGTTGGCTGACATGTGGATATTATTCCTCTCACTCAATAAAAATATTTTTACCAGATCTAGTTTCATCACCCTGCCAATTTGGGATCTGCCTTTTAAAACTGCTAGTCTGAGGTTGAGATAGGGTCAAACCTTTAATCACAAGATGTATGAGAAGAAGGTGCTTAAGTCAGACGCTGAGTGAAAACAGAAGTGTTGGAAAATCTAGGGTTGGTTGCCTTCTCTTTGGAGAAGCAAAGAGGCAACATACACCTTAAAGAAGTAAGCTAAGAGAGCGTTTATCATTCGTTATTGGCAACTATCTTCCAGTATCTTCTTGGTCACAGACGTATCATCAGCTGACTGGTAAGGTACTTAGGAATAAGGTTACATCTAACATCTCTCTACCTGTATCTCTTTAATAACATACTTCCTTATTTTCTCTTAGTCTGGAATATGGGCAGTTCCTAGTGATTGGGTCTCAAGAACAAGGAAAAGGCATAGAATGTAAGTGCCATAACAGATATTCAGAGGTGTGTGTGTGTGTGTGTGTGTGTGTGTGTGTGTGTGTAAGCCTGAGGCTCTGGAATTACTATAACATGTTTCACTTTTCACAAAAATGACAGATTTCACAGTATGTCACTTAATATGAATGTATCAACCCTGTAGAGTTCAAAAGTACAAATGTTACAGCCTGAAACACTGGGTTTCTTGGAAACGTGTTGGGGAAATCTTTTAAGATTGCAGCTGTCTAAAACTCTGCCTATAAGGAATTTTCACAGAGGCTCTGTCATAGCCTGTAAAAGACCAGCTCATCATAAACGGGAGAACAATCATTATGATATAGAGTGATTGCATTTCAGCACTCAGAGTGAGAGCAGGAATAAACAGGTAAAGAACGAGCAAAGCTTTATTGCTACAAACACCTACCCTAGGCTAACTTCTCCCTAAATCACTGTAGTCAATGACTGCAGAAAGTCAAAAGGAACAGAAACTTACCATGCATTTTGACACTTGTAACCAACACAGTATTTTAAGCAACAAGAGGCTAGGGTGGTGAAGTGTAGCTGTGACAGATCTGACAACTTTGTTAACCCACAAATTCTAGTCAGGTAAATGAAGACCCATTATATGAAATGAAAGTATGTGGCAATTTCACTGTGACACATATAATAAGACAATGATAAAGTAGTAAACCGTAGTGAGGGAGAGGAAAGGGAAGGACACTTGTAAAAATCCGACAGGTGCTAAGTGACTCAGGGGAGTCAGGAGACTCAGGAGGGAAAGAAGAAAAACAGCATAGTGATCACCTAAAGTAACAGGTGTGGCCTGTGCTTTCCAGGATGCGAGCCTATCCTAACCTCTGTGGAACTAAGAAGGTGGTTATAGTTCTTGCAGAAACAGGAACTGATAATCCATTTGAAATCAAGCTGAAATAACACTCATGGCCCTTTTTAAGATTTTGCGTGTGTGTGCCAGAGTTCTAAATGAATGTGACGTTAAACAGGTAAGCAAGTGTAACCAATGCTTTGCCTGCCCATTAAGAAAAAGAAAGTAAATCGATGGTCATGTTCTAGGGACTGTTTCTTATTCTTGTCTATACCCCAAGTGTCTGAGAAAGAGTCCTACAGCAAATATTTTTTGAATAGGCGTGGCTAAAAGAATTTGGTGTTTGTAAACTGAAATTGATTAGGAAGTCCTATTGTTTGCATATATCAGACACACTTAAAACAATATCTGAACCATTGCATATAACTTTCTGTTAACTTTTTAATATGATTGGTGGTGTGTATATATTATATATAATTACATTAGTACATATTATATGCTTAATTGCTAGGAGTTCTGAATGGGGGGGGCTGTGCTTATTAAAAATCATTCTCTGCGGTAAGATTAAAATGTATGTATATAAATGTACTATTTGAACCACAAAGATAAAATTGTTATTTTGCTGCCATATTAGCACAGTAACTTTTGTTGCCTTCTATAGTGTGTTCCTTATGGGAGTTATTCTTGGTCACCTTTTATATTATATACTTCTTTCCAATATTTTGAATATGAGTTAAATTAGTACATATACAAGCTGGGT
>NW_017731801.1:741112-782673 GCF_001890085.2 Hipposideros armiger | reverse complement strand
GCTGTAAATCAGCACCTTGTTCAGCTTTTCGCAAATAAAGACAGGTCCTTCTATGAACAAGGAATTATGAAGCTCACTGAAAGGTGACAAAAGGTTATCAAACAAAATGGGCAATATATCATTGATTGATCTTTGTTCTTTATATAAATAAATGACCTTTGAAAACAGACAAAATACGTCATGACTTTTCCAACAACCCAATAGCAAGTGTCAATGTCATCTTGGGAATGCTACTTTATTCTTTCACATACACATTTGTTGGTAATTTTAGAAGCATATAATGGTCACTGTTATCCTAGTTTGTGAGTGACTCATAGTCCTAATTAAGAACCAGATGGTGCATTTATTTTTATTTATTTATTCATTTAATTTTAATTTTTTAAAGATTTTATTGGGGAATTGGGGGAAGGGAACAGCGTTGGGGAATCGGGACAGGGGAACAGCCAAGTTGCTGTCCTTTTGTTCTTCAGTCTAGTTGTGGAGGACATCACTTCACTGGCCCATGTTGGTATTATCATTGTACTCTTCCTGGGTGAGGCAGTTGCTCGCCGGCCATTGGACAGCCGCTCATGGCAGCTCACAGAAGTGCACGCCAGGTGGCCAGCCCCATCGTAGCCTATGCCTTCGCTGGCGACTCACGGCAGCCCAGCTCCAGGTCGAGCTGTTGTTCACCATCTTAGCTGTAGAGGGCACAGCATCACTGGCCCTCTATGTGGGATCTGAACCGGTGCCCTGCTGCTCAGAGCTGGCATCCCAAGCCAACTCTTAACCCACGCACCACTCGGCCGGCCCCTAGATGGTGCATTTAAAACAGCAGGAAGAAACCTCAGGCTGGTCCTCAAGGCAATTTTGGGGTGGAGGCAAGTTGCCTTCCTATTTCCAGTCTGTCCTGTCTGATCAGAAGGCCTGACAGCCTCTGCTTCCTGGGCTTACTTACACTGTGCTTCTCTATCCATGACATTTCATTTAGGGCTGTCCGGTCTGTTGCTGTCTCCTCTGAACCCAGACTTATGGTCACCGAGCTTCCTCCCTTCATCGATTGTATCATTTCCCACCACTTAGCTTCCAATCCGTGGTGTCAGTCCTGCCCACTTCCTAGAACTAACTCTAATTGGAGACAAGAAGTACTGAAACGGTTCTACCTGTAAAAGTGTCCCACTTGCTGTTGGTCTGGCCCTTACATATGCCCAAGTCCTCTTAGCTGAGGTCCTGTTCTCAGGACTGGGGCTCTGTTTTGATAATCGTCCTGTTCCTCTGGTCCTACAATGCTACTATGCTCTCCCAGGCTTTGCTAAGAAATACAGCCCCATCTTCACATTCTGGTGTCTGAACCCTGACATCCCCGACACTGACTCCAGGCCTCCCAGAAAGCCCTGCCTCTGCACTTTCCCAACCTACTGAGACACCCTGGGCTTCACTTTGAAGCTTTCCTGGTTAATACACGTGTGTTGGGGCCTGATGTCATCGTATCCTTTTGCTCTTCTTGAGTACTTTTTGCTTCATCCTATAGCAGCGCTCTTACGTGCAGCTTGTTTGGGTCTCAGCTGAATGACAGTGATGCTTAGCAAGGTCTCTCCACTCTGTTTGGGCCAGAACTCAAAGTCTCCCAGCATTATGCAATATTTGGCATCTCAGTTCGTTTTTGACCCCAGAGCCGCTGCTCTTTGTTGGGCCTTACAGAATTTACTCTGCACATGTGCAGGCCAGCCTCCTCCAAGAACCCAAGGGGACAACCCGTACCAACTTCCTTTCTTGGTGTCCTGCTTAGCAAATTCCATCCACCTCCACACCCTGCCCTCTAGTCTCTGCCTCCTCCACTCAGCAAGATCACAGCTTTCTGCTTGGGCCTCCACCCCTGCCTCGCGCTGGGAATCTCTGATAGAAAGCTAGGGTCCCGGTGGCACTTACACTACATGCTTTCCTTCTCTCAGGAATTACAGTGCTTTCCGGAGCCTAATGCTTGAAAGCAGTGACATCATGTATTTTGTCCAGTTATATGGTTGTTTCTTATGGCAGGGTAAGTCTGAACCCAGTTACTCTGCCATGGCCAGAAGCACGGAACTTTGTGTTTCGGTTTTGATTGATAAGGTAGAAAAGTTTCCGTCAGTTTCATAACTTGTTATTGGTTATGTCACGTACATTTTTAGTAGCTGTCAAATTTGGGAAGGTTTGTAGCAAGTTTCCTTCATACATAAGCTAGACACAAGTGCTAAATATCCCGTTAGCTAGGTCCCCTGAGTGGCCAGAGCTACTTTTACATCAGGAGGCAACATGGAGGGAAAGTCAGAGTGGAGAGATAGGGTCTTAACTGAATTACTCTTAACACGTCTAACTTTTGAAAACTTTACAAAAAGGGAGGATGTGATTACGATGCTGGGGACTCACTTTGGGAGGGACTTGGGTAAAAGCAGGGCCCTTGAATTGTATTTGCTTCATGGTTTCCTTAGTTTCTTTTGCCATCTTCTGCCAAGGATTTCTGCCTTTGCCATGTATGTGGGGTCCATACTCTGTCTAGACCCTGAATCTTGAACTTTCCTGGTTCAAAAAATCAATTATTTTTTCTGCACATTTGACATGGCATGTTTAGCCATCTCCTTCCTCCAATGACCATATCCAGCTTCTAATGTCTATTTATAACAGTAATTCAGGCAGGTCGTAAACAGTTACCCACAGCTGACCCAGCCCTGCCTGATGATTGTATCCTCTGATTTGACTCCTCCAGGCAGATCTCTGAGAGTCCAGATGCCTCAGAACAGAAAAGCCTTGCAGAGTTGCTGGGAACCCAGAGCTCTTATAAGTGAAGGAAATTGTTAGAGCCCACAGAGTATTTTAATTAAAATAGGATTTTAGACTGTATTGTAAAAGTAGATATTATACATCCTGGTAAGCACCCTTTTACAAATATTAAATTATTTTGGCATATTTTTTGACATTTATATGTGAGACAAGAGTTAATTACTCAAAGTATTTGATTTGAGAAATTGAACGTAATCTCTGGGATTAAAGCCCAAAGATGGTAAAATGTTGAAATTAAAAAATAGCTCTGTTCATTCACCATTTGTACAAAGACAGTCATACGGAGATATTTTTCAGGTTAAGAAGACACTATATGTACACACATACAAGCATTTTCTTTTACATATTATAAACTCAAAATGGTGTAATAGTCTGACACAGATTTTATTTCCTTGGATTAGCTAATGCAGAGCATCCTAGTTAAAGATGAAAATATAATGTGTGTTGTATTCTATTTGAAATAATATAGATTTAAAAATTCTACCTATAATAATGGAAAGATCCTGAAAGACCATTTGATTAAAAAGATACTAAATGGTAGATAACCCATTGCTTAATACAAGTATAAGAAAGATAGGTCAGAGTAATTTACATGTAGTTTTAGTTCCCTGGTAGAAACTCAGATTTATGATGATTATTTTTAAATAGATTGGCAAACCTTTCATGTATCACACTAGTTTGTACATCAGAAGAAGTCTTTGGGGAGGTGCATGAAAAGCTAATTTGAACAGTAGAAAATCACTCTTTATTTCAGTGAAGATACCTAAAATAATTTTTAAAAGGAAAATTAAAATTTGACTCGGTGGGGGCGGGTTACCCCTACCCCTGGCCATTTTGAATTACGTCTTCTGTCACATGCAACTGAAAAACTATTAACTGTTACAAAATTATTTTTTTTCATTTTGTAATAGATGATAATATATGATAATCCCCACAGAATATATATTTGGATAAAAAGAAAATGTTGGAAAACACTGTATCAATAAGTTTCTGAAAGGTACAACTTACCAGCAAAATCATATCTTTTTATAAGAGGTTTCATTATAATATCTACACTATATCCTAGCCCAATGAAGCATCAGTTTTACTGTAATTCTACAGTTTTGTAAAAAAAACATATGAAAGCTCAGATTCATAAAAGTGAGTTGCTTAACATGTAAGTTTAATTAAAACATATAAGGAATTTACCTTCATGCTTCTTCAAACTCTCACAGCTCTTATCATTTCTATCATTTATGCTGATCCTGCTTTATAATTTAAAAGTGCTCTTTCAGTCTCAGTTTAAGCATCTGAAGAACCAGAATTTAAGCTTAGCATTCACTTTGTTTCTCAATGACCCAAAAAAACCTTCTAGTTAAATTATATATATGCTCCCTGTTACTGAGATGAAAAAGATACATATTTGCTCATTATACGGTTTTATTAAAGTTTGTTAGTAATGGTCTCATTAGACAATCAGTCCTGTCTTTTCATTACTGTCAGAAAGATGGTTTAAGATCAACTGTTTAGAACTCAAATCATCTTTTTTCTTGGTGGAGCCGACACCCTTTACAATTATTTGGCTAACAGTACACTATTCTATATATCAGATCAAGTCATGACATTAATCACAAGTACCTTTTGCAACTCATCTATCATGAAGGGATCATCAGAGAATTTCATGGCTAAAAATCAGATGTTTTTAAAATAAATTAAATGAGCAACATGAGTAAAAGAATCAAATTAATGAATGGCCCTTACACTGCCAATCTTCTCCAAGGAGTTCTCTAAGCTCTGGTTCATCATTTCTCACCCCCACTCCAACCCCTTCTTCCAGTGTTTTTCCTCAACCATCTTGTGGAGATCTCTGACACGTCCATGTTGTCCAATGTAGTCTGTGCTTTCTGTCCTTTGACTTGGCCTCTCAGCATATCTGGCATTAAGGATCTCTCTGAAACCTCCTTCTCTCTTTTTTGTAACATCTCCCTTTGTTCTTCTCAGCCTCTATTCCTCTCCTCTTGCTTGTCTCTCTTTGAGCTCTTCAGTGTTTGATGATAGGCCATTTTCCCTCCTCCCCCTCCCTAATGGCTTTTTTCGGTAGTAGATCTCATGTTTCCATAGATTTAAATACCATCCATATGCTGGTGACCTCCAATTTATGTCTCTGAGTCTAACCTTTTTTTAGACTTCCAATCTTACATATCTACGTGCTCATTTGACATTTTCATTTGGCTGTTTTATGGGCATCCCATATTTAGCATCAGTCTTAGGAATCCCGTCTCACCCATAGTATTCCTCATGTCAATAAATTGTACAATCTTTCTCCTCAGCTGCTTAATCCAGAGACGTGGGGAGAATCTTTCATGCTTTCTTCTCCCAATCTGTCCACTTCCAATCTATTAATAAGTCCTGCACGTTTTACTCACAAATTACATCTCGTATCTCACCACTCTCCACATCCATTACCAGCACTCCAATTTAAGCCATATAATATAGTAGTACTTGGAATGACTTCAACAGTCTCCTGGGTTTCCTTACTCCATTTACTGATCCTCTCTCTGCAATCTATTCTCCCTATAGCATCCAGAATGATCTTTTAAAAATAGATTTTGCTACTTGCCTGCTTTAAGACATTTTAATGGATTTCCATTGCACTTTGAATTAAATCCAAACTTCAGATATTGGCTTAAAAGGCCTGGAATGGAATGCATCTTGCATATCTCTAGACTCAACTCATCCCTTTCATTGTAATCTGGTCATATTAGCTTTTATTTTCCCTCTCAAGATTTCACCCACTTTAGAATATCTGTTCATTCTATCCTTTCTTCATGGAATGCACTTTCTTTGGAATTTCACATGGTTGGCTTCTTCTCAGATTAATCATCTCCTAAGGGTTATTTAAAGATTAATTACTCTTTCTAACTAGGTTCCTTTCCCACCTTATTCTTTATCACAGATTCTTTCATTGAATTTTGCATTTCATAATTTTTATTTATTAGTGTGGTTTGCTTGGTTATTATTTTTATCTCCTCACTATGTTGTAAACTCCATGAATTTTTTTGCTCAGTGCCTAGCATATAGTACATATTTTAACTATTCTAAAATATTTATTGAATAAATAGATGAATATGCAAAGTTTTGGTTTTTCAGTATTTGGCACATCTGTATGTAGTATAAACATCTCATGTGTGAACATAGCCTTAAGTAACTCTCAAGTGATCATCACCAACATACAGACCTGATTGTTTGATTAGATATTTGACAAGAGCTGTGTGATGTGTGAACAGTAATAGGAGTTTTCTCTCCAGTATAAGCAGCCTACATGACTAAATGGAGACAAAGCCTGGCCAAGTGTGTTGGCCAATAATTAGATAATGGAAACTTATTTTAAAAAATACTGAAATATAAAGTATGAGAACTGCACACTTGACCTGGATTTCTCTTCTATAAAATAAATGGTATTTAATATGATTTCAGCTACTGAGCTGCTCCATATTTAAAGCAGAGTTAATAATACCTGTCTTGACTCACCTTCTAGGCAGCTGGTGGAAATAAATGAAATATATGACAGCTCTTTGAGGAAAGACACTGTGTAACTCTAAGCATGACCTAGTATAAAATAGCAAGTGGATGAAAGTTCACACTTTGGCTGCTCTACATTCATTATTGAAGGTGTGTTTTATGAAAATTTAAATGATATCTACCTTGATGGCTTTTAAAAATTAAATTCATCAAATATATAGTGAGCATGTGCTGTGCAGAAGGCAACATATCATGGTTTGCGCCTTAAGGTGTTTGCAGTTTAGTACAGGAAATAACACATGAGAAAATAACTATATTTTTTAAAGCATGTGGTAAATACTACTAAAAATATTAGAAACTACTATAGGGACCCAGAAGAAGGTGAGATAGGACTGTGGGTTGAAAGTTTCCAACTATTATAACTTTCCTCTTCTCTAATAGAGATAATAAATCATTCTTCATATTTTACTGGACCTAGAATAGCTTGGCACCTTGTAAAGCTTTGGTAATTACTTGGTGAAGGAATAATGTCATGAAAGAGTAAATTGGAAGTTTCTAAAAGACAGAGAAGAAAAGCTTGGTTCCTGGGGAAGCCTCACACTTTAATACCTTCTACCCTCCTTTGAGTCTTGTTTCCTGGTTTAGCCTCTTTTCTTCTTTTTTAGTTTATAACCTCAATTGAGCAAGATCTATGAAAAATCTTGGCTCTGATGAGCCAAAATCAATGTTGAAAAAAAAACCCACTTCCCACTTTAAATATCTGAACCAAAGCTTAAAATGAAAGCATAGTCTTGCATTTTTCCCTCCTCTGGAGTTACGGCTCTTTTTTCTTTCCCTACTGCCTAATTTACTTTGCTAAACATCTTCTATTTTATCTCTGTTCCTTAGTATATTAGATCACTTAAAGATCCAAATGTATTCCTTTTGGCTTCTGTTAACCCCTCTTTCACTTTGGGGATTGCTTTACGTCATCAGTGAAGTCTGTATTAAAATTTCGTTTTATTTAGAATGTCAAAGAAGTTAAAAAGAAAGAAATGATTAACTCGATTTACTCTACAAAATCTTCATTAAATTATATCAATAGTTTTTTGTGGTTTTTTTTTAAGATTTTTTTTATTGGGGAATTGGGGGATGGGAACAGTGCTGGGGAATTGGGGGAAGGGGAACAGACAAGTTGCTGTCCTTTTGTTCTTCAGTCTAGTTGTGGAGGGCGTTGCTTCAGTGGCCCAAGTTGGCACCATCATTGCGCTCTTCCCGGGCAAGGCAGATCAGTCGCCGGCTTCTGGACCGCTGCTCATTGCGGCTGCTGGCCGCTCACGCTGGCTGCTGGCTACACACGGTAGCCCATGGCAACCCACTGCCATAGGGGCTGCAGCCTATGCCATTGCCAGCGACTCACGGCAGCCCAGCTCCAGGTTGAGCTGTTGTTCAGCATCTTAGCTGTGGAGGGCAGTGTCACTGGCCCTCATATGTGGGATCCGAACCGGGGCCCTCTGGCGTCCCAAGCCAGTTCTTAACCATCGCGCCACTTGGCCGGCCCATGTCAATAGTTTTAATAGTAGAACCCTCAGTCCCCTGTGAATCCCCAAGGAAGAACTTTTAGTTGGAAAGCCCATCTCTAAAACACATACAAATGGGCTGCTCTGGTGTAAAGCAGAGGGAGGGCTGGGCCCCTGAGTCCTCGGCCTCCGTCTTCTGTTGGCAGGGTGATGTACCTCCACAGAGCCCTACACTTTCTCTTAACAGTTTGGAAACTACTGAATTTTATTATCAACCAGCTATTCTGATGCTGTATGGGTTTATCAGTGGGTACCCAACCTACTCGAGCTGGAAAAGAGTAGAACATTTCCAGGGAATTTTATTCCAGAGACAAGCCTCGGATGTGATTTAATGATTTCTACAAGTGACTTCCCTCTTTTCTATTTTCTATAAAATAGAATTTGAAATTTAGATTATAACACAAGTATTCACTGATTTTACTCTACCGGTTATGAAAATTAGGGAACTTGGAAAATTATCTAACAGTAACATTTAATAGTATGTAACTTGCTTTGGATATTGACTATAAGCATTGATGTATTAATATTTTCATATTTAGAGGTTGCCACAGTGTATTTCTATTTCTTACCTCCCAGCTGGTTGCAATTCATATTCACCTGCTACATAGAATGCAATTGCACATAAACAAATTTAAAGCTCATAATTAAATATTGCCAATGTTCAAAGTGATAATGACATAAATAGCCCTAAGACATAGGCTTTCACAAAAGCACAGCTCATATTTTGTATGTATTAATGGAAAACTCTTGGCTATGGCTGAGATAGGTGAATTTTTACCTTTATCCTACACTGATACTTTAATTCCAAACTTTTTTAACTCAATAATTTATTTTGAAAGACGACATCATGATGATCTCATTTTCTTTCTATGTCAGAGTGTCTCCAGAAAGCTATACCCTGCATAATAATAATAATAAACTTTTGTGAAATACTCATTTTTTTCAAGTCTATTTATGTAGTGAGATTAGATTAAAAATAATTCTTTTTCATCAACTTTGTGCTGAACGTGTTACCCATCACTTTTTCAAGGTGACTTTTATTTTTAAAAAATCAATATTTCACTCAGTGAAAATGTTATGGAAGGAGACATGATAATTAGCATAAATAGATTACTTCTGTAATGCAATCCAAAGTACACAAACTCTCCCCATAATCATCAATCTTTCATTTTAGTGCAAGTGGTTGTTTGAGTTAGCTAACTATAAAGCATAAGGCACACCCCCTGGTCAATGTGAAGACATCAATTAATGTGAAGACATCAATTAATATCTGAGCAGCTGGGTATGGGGCCCACACTGAGACCCAACCAGTGTCTGTTTCCGAGGAGTCTATATTCTAGAGAACAGAGGAAGTGAGAATTACGAGAATTTACTCTGTCTTGGTGACAATACTCAGAGAGAGGTGCCCAACTAATTACTGGGCATCTTTAGCCTAACTGGACAGGCACAGTTGGGGCGGGTGCTCAGGGGTTTGGGCAATTCCAGAAAGTACGTTCCTGTTCCCAGATAGGTGTCATCAATTGCTTTGACAACCATTCTGAGATTCAGGCTTGATTCCTTGCATACAGCAGCTGTAAGAAAGCTGCCATCAGAAGGCAGAAGGCCTTGTGCCAGCCAATGGTTACTGTGCCAGCTCGGTGTGCTGAATGCCTCAGTAGTGACCACTGAGTTGAAAATTCAAGTCTCTCCAGGCAGTGAGCATGTAGGGCTTGCTGGGAAGTGTCTGCTGCTATTGCTGTCTGCAAGGAGATGATGCTCTGCTTTCTGTGTAAGGTTGAATCATTGTTGGAAAATCAAACAAAATGAGAGATGCTGTACTTAACCATTCCTGAAGAAACACTTTAAAAGAAAAATGATATTGCACAGATGTCTTTATTGTGATATTATTTATAATAGCAGGAAAGCATAAAAGAAAATAAAAAATTCAACCAGGGTGTTTAAAGTACATTATGATTTATCACCCCAGGGTACTACTGGACTGCCAATACAATGATAAATATGAAAACTACCAAGTAACAAGGGAAAGTGTCCTTGAATTACATTAAACGAATAAAGTCGGAAACATACAGATCATATGTTTTGTTTAAACTATCCTGAAAAATTTGAATGTCAGTAGAGGCAGTTAAAAAAGAACATAAACAAACAAGTACTGAACTTGGAGTCAGACAATCTGGATTTATAACCTGGCTTTGTCATTTATGATCTGCACTTGGGCAAGTTAATCAGTCTTCTTGAACCTCAAAATTGTAAAATGGGCATAACGACATCAACCATATTCAGAGGCAGTGAGCATCAACTAGGATAAAGCATCCATCACACGTACAGTGCAGGTAAGAGGGTGGGCGCAGGGCCAGGCAGTCAGCTCAAACTCTGGTCCTGCCACATATTATTTATGGAGCTGTAGACAAGTTAATTAACTCACGATGCCTCAATTTCCTTACTGCTAAACGGGGTGTTTGCTTCAGCGTTTAAAAGCATGGATGCTGGAGCCAAATGCTTGTGTTTGAATTGATTATTTACTGGCTTTGGCAAGTTACTTAACTTTTCCCAGCTTCAATCCCTTCCTGTATACAATGAGGATAAAACAGTACCTACTTCATGAGCTGTTGGTAAGATGACATGATTTAATTTGGTTAAGTGTTTCTGGGACATTGCCTGGCACACAGTAAGCACTTAATAAATGTTAGTTATTATTATTAAAAAAAAAAGAGAAAATATTTGCATTGAAGCTGATTGTGAATTTGAATAGGAGCTAAAAGGCAACCCAGATAAAACAATTAATATGTTACAACAGTAGGACCACAGAGGGGAATTTAGTCCTTAGTCTACATTTCTTTATTGCTGCTGCAATTTTTGTTTATACTATAAATCATAATATAAGACAGGGAAAAATTAACAATCTGCCCTATGTACCATTCCCAGAGGCAATGCTACTCAGTGACTGACTGATAAACTAATTTGTGTTGTTGTATTAATGGCTGGTAATGGATTAATATGTTAGCCCTCCGAGATAATATATTTGCATTTTAAACAGGCACTTTATGCTGAGAGACTGCTTGATGAGGGATTATCAGGGACTTGGTATAGACTGGTGTGAAGAAGGTTTTGATTCAAAGGAATCTTGGGGCACTGCTGCAGTCATTACCATGTCTCGGGATTTGAGGATCACACAAAGGGAAGCTAAATTCTGGAGGGCTCTGAGGCTGCCCACAGCCATTCTTTGTCTGATCAGTGAGGCTGAGCAGAGTCAGGGGAGAACAACTGCGTCCTTCCACATGCAAACGTACAACCACTTCTCAGACCCGCTGATTTGCCCATGCAGGAATGAGGCCTACCCTTCACTCTAACTGCCTCTCTCTCTCCCCAATCCCCAATCAAAAGAAAAGACTTTTTTCACAGAATGACCTAAACTAAATAGATCTGCCCACAAAACACATATCACCCATGACTCTGTGTCTACAAAATTATTATATGTCACAAATGTTTTAATGGTTAAAGGATGCTAGCTGAAGTACTCACTGAAAGACATTAGCTTCATTTAAAGCATCCTGAATATATTCCACAACAAGTATTGACTGAGCACCCACCAAGCAGCAGACACAAGGAACTGAGCAGAGAACAAAATTCAACCTGTTACTCACACAAAGCTTTCTCACTGACAGGAGTTACTCTGAGAGTTCCAGGAGGCGGGCTTCTCTATGCCTTCCATGGGTCACCTCCACCCAGCACACACACTGTCTGTCCTCTCCTGTTCTGTATTCCATTTCCCCATGGTTGTCACCCACTAAATCATGTGGCTAGAGAATCCACGATATTGCCAGTCACCTCCCCTGAATACCCCAATGCCCTTGCTAAGGACACCAACTCCAGTTACTCTTAAAATATCTGCTTCTCAGAAGACCAGCCTTGTTCTGAGTTCCATGTGAATCGATGAAGGAAGATCTATCTGTCCTGTGACTGTGGCCCCACTCTGTCACGCGTGCCCTCCAAGCAGCTCTCCCTGTCTCTAAAAGTCTCATTTGAGAGGTTGAGTAAAATCCTGGCCATGCCTCTTGACTAAAACCTCACAGACTGATCTGTGACTGTCAGTTCATCACCCCTCTAATCATGGAGCTTAAACACAGGCCAAAGAGCTAGATGGGGACTTGTTCCTTCCCTTGTCATTCTCCTGTTAGCGCTTTCCTCTGGAGCAAACTCCTCCATTCTCCAGTTACCAAGCAAAAATTTCCCGTACATCTTAGTGAGGAATGACATCCTAAAAGGGTGTGATGATGTCTTGGTCTCATTTCAGTCACCACCAATGTTCTGTTATATCCTTAAGAAAAAAGAAAGAAAGAAAAGAAAAGAAAAGAAAAGAAAAGAAAACAAAAGAAAAGAAAACAAAAGAAAAGAAACCATGAAGGATTTCCAGGTGAGAAAACTGAGGTCAATAGGATTAGGAGAACCCCAGTTCTGGGAGCTAAGGCTAAGTCTAGGTGTAGAATAAACAACTATCTCTTTTTTCCTCTCGAGCATACCGTCTTCATAGTCCATACCAGTTAGTTTCCTGATGGGCAGAGACCAACAGCAACCTGGGTCTTCTGATCTCATGAGACAGATATCCCATAGAGCAATCACCTCTCTTGAGCGCACTCTTATTTCTAAAGTCCCAGACAATGAGTATATTTGGGACTTATGTCTTTTTCATGGAGAAAGAACTAGAAGCTTGATTATGTCCTCTGATTTTTCTTATTGTTTTCTGGAAATTTGTTTAACAGGAGGCAAGGAGATAACGAACTGTTAAAGTATGAATGGGTCACATAACAAGTAAGATCACATCTCTGAGAGATGATTGAATGCCACAAAAGGAAACTTACCATGTGACTCATTTCTCAGTCTATATCAGTCTGGGACTAAAATTATATATAATAGTCTCATAATAAAAATGGCACTTCTCTGGATCTATCTATACAAGGACAGTAACTTTAGCTCCATTCCAAGACTCACTTCTCTTTAAGTTCTTAGTAGAACTAGTGGTGTCAATGAACATGGTATATGTTGTCTGCGCTATCCTTGTCTCTGTTTCTATCTAGAGATTCCCAAAGTGATGACTGCTGATGAAGACTTTGGGTCCTGATGCCATGCTGAGCCTATCAATGCAAGCGAAGCATCTGTAAGATTCTTGTCAAACAAATCAAATGGAATCTCTAGCACAACCCTATAGATACCAAGTTTTATTTTCAATGTTTTAGAGAGTATGATGATACTGGCTCTTTTATTTTGTCCTATTCCCAAAAACTCATGTTTTCAGCTATCAAGGCTGGGTCAGAATACAATCTCCGGGACAGGCCCTTTTCTGGGCTTAGAATCCTCTCCCCAGTTTGTCGAACTTCACTGGTCTGTTACTCTGGATCCAACCTGTGTTCCACTGCAGTCCTCTCTATTCTGAGGATAAAGCCTTAAGAGGCAGACTTCTAAGTCCTTCCTGTACACTGATCTCTTGACACTAGCCCCAGCGATTCTTAAGAAATATTGAGAATATTCTACACTGGGATCGTGGGGAAAATGATGTTGAATTAATCACAAGTTTAGTAAGGAACTCTGACTTCACAACACTCTCTCAGCTTGGCCTCCATGCCCTCTTTCTCCTCAATACTGTAAACTAATTCTGTTAGAAAGGATGTCTCCTGGACTTAATCCCGGAAGGAAGTCACAGCTAATGACATTTTAAGAAGGAGGAGGAGTACAAATTAAATCTACTGGTTTGAAGAAAGAGGTTGACTAGTGTACTGAGGGGAAACAGTGGAGTTCTTTTCTTTAAAATGTAAAAATGTTGATACATTCTTATGAGGGTAAATATTTATTATATTTTAATAGGCAGGAAGATATTCAAGATTTCAAATTAAACATTTTTATATGCTGTTCTAGCAGGTGGAAGTCTCTTAACTGGTTAAAATATTTATGTATTTTGAATGAATTTGTTCACTTTTCCTCTATTTTCTCTCAACTACAGTAAATATAATAGATAATCTTGGTAGTTCTAGTGAGCTGCATACACATCTGTAGTTCTAGCGTTAGAGGTAAGCTTCATCTATTCTAAAGAAAATGATTTAATAGCACGATATTTAAAGAAATTTTATCTTAGGAATATGCTCAACCTTTACTACTAACCTTTACTACTTGCTGATATCATTCTCTTTAACTTATATTATTTATTCTGACATGGCCTAAATAAATGTAGGATGTGCACATTGTAAAGAGTCTTCATTTACACAAAAGTAGGAACAAATGCAGATAATATTCCATAGCAAAAATATTCAGTGCTATTCTTTTCCAATTATTCTGCAGTTTAAACAATGCATTCTTTAGGTAGACTGGCTTGTTACTATGGCCTTTATGAACTCTGGAAGTTTCCTGTGTAATTCACCTTCCCCGCTACTCTGTCATTGGTGGAGAATATTAAAAGAAATTCTTTTAGGTAGGAAAAAAAAAAAAGAAACCAACAACAATAGCCAATTATTCTGCTGTCTGAAACCAAGGACTAGCCTGAAGTCTTTAGAAGCAAAATCATAGTCTTTGAAGAGATATTATAAAATGTTTCTGCTTTCATCTCCAAAAGGCATCCATCTACAAGATTTTCATTTCATATGACCCTGTTCACTTCTTGCTTTGCATTTAAGCCTTTATTCATGGCTGTGGGAAATCCAGTCAAAATCAAAGCCTCTCAGGAGAGGAAAGGGAAGATAAATGTGTAATATGCGCAGGGCAGCCATACTAAGCAGCCTGGCAGCTCCGCTAATGAGCCACACTCGTTCACATCTCCCTGTCTTTTTTCAGTGCTGTTTCCTCTCATGACACGTTCTTCCTGCTGTTGCCTAGACAATGCCTGTTTCATTTTCAGGACTCAGCTCAGGCCTTGGTTCACCAGGCGGCCTCTTCCCTGACTTCCCGAGCCGGGCAAGGTGTCCTCTCGGTGCTCTCCAGTGCCCTGTGCTTTCTCTGTCACAGCACATTTCCGTTGGCTGCGATTGTGTCTGTGTCTCTGCCTTCTCCATTGAAGAGGTAACATTCTGAGGGCCTGACGGCTTTTCATCTCTGAAATGCCAGGCCGGAACCAGTGCCTGTCATGCATGATTTGAGTGAATTCAATGAATGTGGGCGAATGGCCTCTTCCCCTTGCAAGGGAGGAAGGGACACCCCACGGAGTGAGGACTGCACGTCTGACTTCTGGAACACTTTTCTGTGATGGTAACTGATCATAACTGAAAGCCCATTAGCTACTCTTTAACATCTTTCTATGATGTTTAATACATGGATGCTGAGAAAGAGGGGTATTGGGATTTCCCCTTTTCATGCTCAGGCATCGGGGAAGTGTTTTAGGCAGCTGAGAGTAACATGACGCTAAGAGCACGCTGTGGGCAGGGGATGGGCTGGTGGCATGCGGATGGGGGCTGGGGAGATCTCTGAGGTCCTTGTGTGGTACTGATGCTAAGCTGAGGGGTGACTGGCCTGTCCAGGGCTTGTGTGGCAGGGGAGAGGAGGGACAATGGAGCTAAGCCGAGCCTGGGCTGCAGGCTGGTTGGGCGGATGAAGGTGCCATGAGGTTGGCATTCAGTGACTGATACCAGGCCTGACCAAGTCGGGAGAATCCAGATAAAGAGTGATACCAGTAGCTGCAAATGCGAGAAAGTGAGTCCCTGTCAGAATACGAGAGCCAGTGCAAGCCCAAGGACGATCATGAGGTCAGGGTTCCCTTTGCCACCTCTCCCACCCCTGGCAGCCTCACCTCTTCCCAGTATATTGATATCATCTTGGTAAGAGAAACTGGGAAGTGGAAACTATCTGAGAAATTAAACATATTTTACTTAGAAAATACTTAAAACTACCCAAAGGGATTATTTTAAATATTGGCTTAGACGAAAGTTAAACTGGATAGGAATAAAAGTGATTATCATTATTATTTTCACTAATCAGATTGGGACTTTAGATAAACATCAAGTTAGTTTGAAAATTACACAGTTCTCCATGTCCACAGTGAAGTATGAGTCAATTTTTCACACTTATTACACATTAATCTCCAATTTAATTGAAAGCTGGTATGATGATGTAGGACTTCTCTTTCACCACCCAAAGTCTAATCTGGTACCTTATAAATAATCTCTAATCCATGAACATTAATTTGGCTTTGCTATCTGACATAAGGTAACATAGAATACACATGCAACAAAACAATCTGTAGCTGCATTATTTTCTTAAGATATTGCTAATTTGCTTTCAAATAAAATGATCAAAACTATGTGGGCTTTGTACAGGTCTAGATATCAGCATCTTCCTTGTACAACCAAGAAAGTGAAGGTAAAAAACATATAATAGTATCTTTAAAGACTGCAGAACTTTCGCCCACACCAACAAAATAAAAAGAAGGATGGTGCTAATTACCTCAATTATTCTGGAAATCTGTTATTTTGGTCAGTTTTTATACACAATTTCCTTTTAAAAAAACAGGCACGTTTGCCTAAATGGGAAACAGCTGTCTTTTTCCCACCTGTGCGTCACTGAAAATTTCATGGACTTATTATGCCAGTGTAATTTCCCCAGACAATGCATAGTCCTATTTTGTTTTTTTAACTGAAATTCTCCAGAAGTAAAATGGAGAGCGAATGAGGGAAGGGAGAATAAATGTGTTTTTAGGAGACCTGAATTAAATAATTCTGCTCATCATGCCCTTCCTCATTTATAAAAGCAAAGTGAAATAGAAGATTGAAGCAATTATCTGAATCATCCAGGCTCTCTGTCTCAGGCTTCATGTCTCTTTAAAACCAGGAGGCTAAAGTTCTCTGATGCAGATCCCTTAGGCCTCTCCAATTTCTCTAAGCTTCTGTCACAACAATAGGTTTGGCTTCTCTAGATGCAAAGCATCCAGCTGAGAACTATAGCATCTCATCTGAAATTCTGGATGAGATGGAGTAAAGAGGTTTCAACATCTTGAGAACACGATTCTGGAGCGACACTGAGGGATAAATGCTACAGAGCTTCTGTCAAGTTTAAAGGGCTCCTGCTTTCTAGGATTGTCTAGAGCTGGGCCTGTGTGGGTATCCTGCAACTCGAAACGTGGCGCTATCAGTACTGACTTGTGTCCTTAGTAACAATCACCCTAAATACTATTGTCTGTCTACACCGCGTTTTGGAATTTAAAATGTGTTGTCCTGTCACTCAATCCTGACTTTTCCAGCTGTATATAGGATTCAACCCCCTCTTGCTAACTGCCCAGGAGCTGCATCTTCTATGCTTTCAGATGTAATTGAAAATAGGGCATATCTTTTCCTTTTGTATCTTCATGATTTCACATGTCCCGTTTCTCCATTGTTATGTGCCTTGTGAACAATTCCTTATCTTTCAAGACTTGTTTCTCGAGTCCTCTTTTCCATGATGTCTTCCTGACATTGCCTTTCCTCCTGCCTACTCTGGAGAAATGTGACACATTCCTTCCTCTCCACTCTCTTAACATTCAATAGCTCCTATAGCATAAACCTGTCACATTGTATGTAAATGTGGGTACATTCCTGTCCCTCCACTCTAGACTCTGAAGTCCTTTTTTGAAGTGGTTCTCCCATTCATCTTCGCATGCCACGATTTAGCAACACTGCCAGGTACAGGGTAGGATGTGCCATCAAGGATTTCTTTTTTCAAAGTAATGAACTAGGTAGACAGGATAAATCTTAATATTCACGCTAAGACTTAGAGACTTGGGAATTTAAAAGATGTCCTCAAGGGTAAAGATGACAAATGGGGGAGAGCTTGAGTTCTAGTAACCTAATTCCAAGGAGAATGGCTTTTCCACCTGGGGTGTCTGCCCATTGGAGGAAGTCATGGTTTTACTGGTTCCATCTTTCTGAAATTAAAAGAGGCACATGTTTTCATTGATCTCCACTAATTGGATATTACACACGGGGAATAGCACAAGTAGAGGTTAAGTGCATTGACTCTGGTGTTAAGCTGCCTGTGCCAAGTCTCAGCTCTTACCTGCTGCCAGTAGCCTAGCTTTTCTGTGTTTTGCATGTAAAATGAAGATAATAGTACTCATCTCCTTTGGTGTCAAAAAAAGTTAAAGAAGTTAATGTATGTAAATCATCAGAAGAGCACCCAGCACACGAAGTGCTCTATGTGTTTGCTATAATTATATGTTTGTTGTTACCTAAAATGAAGAGATAAAGAATTCCTTAGTAAGCGTGAAGTTTGGCAGATGAAATATTTCAAATCAAGGAGCAAAATAACAGAAGTATCCTCAGCGGTGAAAAGCCTGAGAATCACTGAATATGCTGTTTGTCCTTCTGGCGGAACTTTAAAGATCATCAGGTAAAAATCAAATGCTTCACGTAGCTCACAAACAGAAAGTGACTCTTTTCCAGGGAGGATTCTGACAGAGAGGTACAAGCGAATTTTCTAGTTGCTGGGAGCAATTTGGCAAAGAAATAATATAAGCAGACATCATTGTGAGTAGATACTCCCTTTACAATAGTCACGGAAAAGCTATTAAACTTGCATCCAGATCAAAATTTACAACAGAACCTACCGATAAGATTTACAGCCTTTTGGTTTAGAAGGGGCCTCCTGTGGTTGCACAGGGACTGTTTAGAGAAGTCTTATTTTGCAGCACTATGTCTTATTTAAGTGATATTATGAATGCTAAAGATTGCCTTGGAATGCAATAGGAATAAAGCATAAGGGTGATACAATAAAACTCGAATAAATTGCAATAACATGCCAGTTTGGGGACTCACCAGCCCATCTTGGAGTCACACTGGTAAAATAACATGTCCAGATTAGGTAATTAAGTCAGGGTTCTCATTTGAGAATGTGGAAATACAAAAAGGGAGTGCCAGTGTTGAATGACACTAAATGGTGCATTGCTAAGTCCTGTTGTGCGTTTGTGGGATCCCTGAATGAAAATATAATAATAAAGGAAATATCCCCAGGATCAAGGAAGAAATTGAAAATGCTGCTTGCTGACAGTTAGAAGGCAGCATGGAAGAAGAGAAATAGCATCTGATTAAAGTCAGAAAATCTGGTTCTGGTCCCGGCTCTGTTTGTTCTTAGCAACACAATTTTAAGAAGTTTGATAATCTCAGAATTCTAGTCTGTGAATTGGTGGTTCTAACAGCTGTCTACTGTGCAGGCCGGTGATTAGAATCAAATGACACAATGGTTGTGACAAGACTTTTAAAACCTTAAAGTGTCAAAAAAGTTCAAGTTGTTCCCAAAGAGAATTTTAAAGCAAACTCCAAAACTACATAATTCCCTGTACACAGAGCTTAAATTTCTATTCAAAGAAGGTTGAAGGAAGGTTGAAAATGAGCTGCTTATTTGCATAAAAGGGATAAAGTAAGGAAAAGTAATAGATCTAGGAACAAAATGCTTAGTGTTTAACAAATGAGTAAAAACAATTGTGTTTCGTTTTTTCCTAAAATGTATCCTGGGAGGCTATCTAATTGAAAATTTCTGACTTTCAAATGAGCACAGACCATAATTTTTGAAGAGGCCTCACTTAGCATGAGTTCTTGGGGATTGCATTCTTCAGACCTTAAGGGAAAATTGAATGGAGGGCTTAGGGTTCTATTAGGAAGCAATTTTCCTCAGGCTGAGTAACTCAGGATAATACCAGCTGTGATGGGAGAAACCTTGCCAGCCACCCTGGTGGCACTGTGAGAGGATAACCGGAGCTGCAGGGCTTGTTTCTCAGAAACTGTGCCCCTGACTCAATTGGAAATGGGGCCAGAAAACCCACAATCTGTGTTAGACAGTAGTTATTTTTCATTCTGAAGCAGAAGCTTATATCCCTAACTCATGCGGTCTGACAGACTGCATGTTGGGGGGAAGAAGTGTGTGGGGTGGGAGGTGGGGGTAGGATAAAAGATAAATGATAGGTCCTAAATGCAAACTACAAATTTTTCTAATTCAGAATTTGCCATGTAAACTGCATAAATAATTAACCACATGGGTTTGCTCCATTTTCATAAACCTGGAAACCTTTGGGAAAGACAGTGGAGTAAAAGCACATTTATAAACTCTCATAAACTAACTGAATAAAATGACCAAAAAGAACAAAAGATTGGGATGAAAATGTATACAGCACTGAAACCAGAGATATTGCCTATTACAAACATTTAAAGCCTATTTGTCAGATATAACACTTTTAAAGATGACACTGGGAAGCAGAATACAACTTACATTTTTTTGGTGGATGCTGTTGGTGCCTTACCTTTCAATAAGTGGGTGTAACCTTCCCCCACTTGCTGTGAAGTCACAGCTTCCCTCTTCGTCCAAATCTCCCAGAACCCTCTAGGGTAGCCAGTGGCCAATGACTAATTGACACAGGGGACAAAAGGCTGGGCCTATTGCCTAAAGACAGAATCAATTCTGAGCTACTGTTTTTGCTCAGATATTCCTAAGGGACCAGGATTAAAGTCAGCCCCCAGGTGACAGAAAATATCTTGCTTAGCTTTCATCCTTTCTCCTCTCCTGCTTTACTTTCCTCCTGGGAACACTCGCTCAGTAAAATACTTTCATAAGAATCCTTGCTTTTAGGGAACCAGATGTTTCAAAGATACCTTATAAGATTCCACTGTTGTGGAATGCAGGTAAAAAAATTCTGGAAAATTCCACCAATATCTCCTAAATGAGTGGGTCTAGGCATTGGAGGTATGGATAGGCTATGGGGAAGGATTGAGAAAAATCCATTTTGGAGCTCTTTCTCCTGACATAGGTCTATTAAATTCCAAGACAACAGTGGCTCAGTCAAAATCATTTGTTTTTCTCTAAGATGGTTTTCTAGTATCAGTATTCTGATTTGAGAAGGAAACCCACATTGCTGGTCAAGATGGTGGAGTAGGTAAATGTTGTGCTCACCTTCTCTCAGGGCCACATCAATTACAATTAAACCACAGAACAATCAAGTCTCAACTACAACAGGAGGGCACACATAGCCCACACAAGGGACACACATGGAGCACCCGGCTCTGGTGACCAGAAAGGCTGCACCACTGGGTCCCACAGGACACTTACTACACAAGGACACTCTACGAAGACCAACAGGCATAGCAGTCCTATATAGAAACAAACACAGGAAGGCAGCCAAATGGAGAGACAAAGAAACATTTCCCAAATAAAAGAAAAGAACAAAGCTCCAGAAAAATAATTAAACAAAATGGAGACAAGGCATTTACCACACGCAGGGCTCAAAACACTGGTTATAAGGATGCTCAACAATCTCAGGGGGAACTTTAACAAAGATAGGAAACATAAAAATGGAAATAGAAAACATAATTAAGAGTCAGTCAGAAATAAAGAATATAATAATGGAAATGAAGAATACATTACAGAGAATCAATAGTAATTAGATAAGGCAGAGGATCAAATCAGCAATTTAGAAGATAAGGTACCAGAAAATGCCCAATAATAACAGAGAAAAAAAAAAGGACAGTTTAAGGGGCTTCTGGGACAACATCAAGTATACAAACATTCGCATCATAGGGTAACAGAAGGAGAAGAGAGAGAGCAAGGAATTGAAAACCTGTTTGAAGAAATAATGACTGAAAATTTCCCTAAACTGTTGAAGGAAATAGATATACAAGCCCAGGAAGTGCTGAGAGTTCCAAACAAGATGAACCCAAAGAGGCCCACACCAAGACATATAATAATTAAAATGCCAAAGGTTAAACACAAAGAGAGAATCTTAAAAGCAGCAAGAGAAAAGCAGCTAGTTGCCGACAAGGAAGCTCCTGTAAGACTGTCAGCTGATTTCTCAACAGAAACATTGCAGGCTAGAAGGGATAGGCAAGAAATATTCAAAGTACTGAAAAGCAAGGACCTACAACCAAAATTATTCTACCCAGTAAAGCTATCATTTAGAATTGAAGGACAGATAAAGAGCTTCCCAGACAAGAAAAAGCTAAAGGAGTTCTTCACCACCAAACCAGTATTACAAGGAATCTTAGAGGGACTTCTTTAAGATAAACAAACAAACAAACAAACAAACAAACAAACAAACAATAAAGTGGCAATAACTACACATCTATCAACAAATGGATTAAATGCTACAATAAAAAGATAGGGTGGCTGAATAGATAAAACAAGACCCTTACATATGCTGCCTACAAGAGACTCACTTTAGATCAAAAGACACACACAGACTGGAAATCAAGGGACGGGAAAAAGATATTTCATGAAAATGAAAACAAACAAACAAAAAAGCTGTGGCAACAATACTTACACCAGGCAAAATAGACTTTAAAACAAAGGCTATATAACAAGTGACAAAGAAGGACCCAGTAATCCCATTTCTGGGTAATATCTGAAGAAACCAAAAACACTGTTTTGAGGGGACATGTGCATCCATATGTTCATTACAGCATTGTTTAAAAGGCCAAGATGTGGAGGCAGTCAGTGTGTCTGTCAATAGATGAATGGATAAAGAGGAGGTGGTACATATACACAATGGAATATTGCTAGGCCATGGAAGAAAATGGGCTCTTGCCATCTGCGGTGGCATGGATGGACCTGGAGGGTATTGTGCTGAGTGGAGTATGTCAGGCAGTGAAAGACAGATGCAATGTAATTTCGCTTATGTGTGGAACCTAAAGAACAAAATAAACAAACAAAACAGAAACTGATAGATACAGAGAACATTTTGGTGGTTGCTAGATAGGAAGGGGGTTGGGAATGAATGAAAAAAATGAAGGGATTAAGAAGTTCAAATTGACAGTTACAAAATCATCATGGGGATGTAAAATAAAATATAGGGAATATAGTCAATGATATGGCAATAGCTATGTATACTGCCAGGTGGGTACTAGACTAGTCAGAGGGATCACTTCTTAAATTATATAAATGCCTAACCACTATGATGTACACCTGAAATTAACATAAAATAATACTGAATGTCAACTGTAATTAAAAAATTAAAAAGGGGGGGAAGGTGAAAGGGAATAATAGGTTCAAATTTCCAGGTAGAAAACAAATAACTCATGGGGATGTAATATACAGCATAAGAAATATACTTAATAATATTGTGATAGCATGGTATGATGTCAAACGGTTGCTGGAATTATGGTGATCAATTCTTTAGGCATACAAATGTTGAATAATTATCGTGTACACCTGAAACTAATACAATATTGTATATTAGCTACATTTTAATAAAAATCTTTAAAAAGAGAAGGAAACCCACTGCAGCATTTATCTATTGCTGCAAAACAAATTACCACAAATGTAGTGACTTAAAACCACACATGTTCTGTGGTCTGTGGGCCAGGAATCTGAGCATGGCTCAGCTGTGTCTTTTGCTTCAGGGTCTCTCACAGACATCAGTCATGGTTTTATCTGGGCCAAGGGTCTCATCTGTGGCTCAACTGGGAAAGAATCCATTTCCAAGATCATGTGACGGTTGGCAGTGCTCAGTTCCTTGTGGGCTGTCAGATTGAGGGCCTCATCTCCTTTGCTGGCTGTTGGCTGGAGGCCACCCCCTGTTCCTTGCCACATGGGTCCCTCCAGATGACAGTGTACTTCCTCCAAGCCAGTGAGGAAGAATATCAATCGAGAGGGTCTGCTAGCAAGAGAAAAGTTGCAAACTAATGTAACATAATCATATGTGCGACATGCCTTCAGTTTTGCTGTAGTCTATTAGAAGCAACTCACAGGTCCTGCTCACAGTCAAGGGGAGGGGCTACAGGGGGGCAAAAGTACCAGGAGTTGGGGAACACCATGGCGCTGTTAGAGTCTTTCTGCTGCCACATCCACTAATTTAGATCAAGGATGTCTGGAAATGAGGATGAGTCATTGGAAGGATAGAGGAATATCTAGAACCATTTAGCAATTTTAGAACACTGGTAATAAAAGTATTAATTAAGGAGAAAACAATCTGATGGCGCTCTGTTTTTCCTGACACAAGTTCTCTCCTGTGTGACCAACTGAATCAGAAGTAGGAAAGAACCAAGTGCTCCCTGCACGTCCCATAAGGGGACAAGAGTTTCTCCGAACGTAGTTCAGTTGGCGTTTATGCAGTGGATTTCAATACTGATAGAGAAAATGCTTTCAGGGAAAATACACTTGGGCTGCAACTTCCTATAGTGTTAACTTCCTTCCCATATTTTGAAACCACTGAATGGCTGAGGTGACAACATCACCCTACATTGTTACTCTTCAGTTTACTTTCCAGGAGCATATTTTTCAAGATGTCAGGAAAAAAGTCAAGAAAGTTGAGAATCAAAAGAAACCCTTCTGCTCTCAACTCGTCCATTATATTAAACTGGCTACCCTGACACCCTGGTAACCAAAGAGGTGAACATGTTCTACAATAATATTAAAGAATTAGTTGAAGAGCATATATTTGAAGAAGACTTACCGAGGGAAACAAAAGCAAACTTTAGGTACTATCTATTTTGGACTAATATTAAGGGTAACATGATGTCTGAAATGAACATGAATGCTATATTAAGTAATGAGCCACAGAGACTTTTGTTAAGGAACTAAATAAATAAATTAAAGTAATAATGCTATTAAAGCATTCCAAGTAGTAAAGAGCATAATCATCACTTCAAAGAAATGGGTCATTAAGACATAGTTGAGAAAATTTCCTAGAACACCAAAGAAAAGTAATGAGTTTTATAAAGTTATAAAAATATTAGAAAGATGAATAGGTAATGATGATTCAACATAACCATAATTTGTGTTTCTAGAGAAAGGGATAGAACAGAGCAGAAAAAAATGACAGAGACTAGAACAGAGCAGAAATATAAATTTAAAAAAAATTTCATGAGTTGAAAGTAAATTTTTATCTACAGGGCTCTCCATGTATCAGGAAAAATTAATGAAAAGCAACTAACACAGACTTCTGCAGATGAGGTTATTGTATTTCAAAGACTAAAAAGAACTGTACAAGCATGTAGAGGGGCAGAAACACATTACCTAAAAGGGCAAACAAATTTATTGTTGTCTTCAGACATGAAAGATGTTAGAAAAGAGTGAAACAATGTTTTGAAGAAAAATAAAAATTTCTACGTCAGGAAGGGTTTTTCCTCAATATAAAAGCAATAAAATGTTATCACCACTGCACCTTTCAAAGGTGGAAAAAAGCAAACAAAAAAACATTTGCAGACATTTAATTCATCAAGGGGCAGGTCCAAGTAATGAATTCATAAGTGGGGCGGTTGGTATATAAAAGAACTAACTGGTTGTTAGCTTTGTATCAATTTTAGCCAAAAATTACATGTAAAATGTGTGGCGTTACAGATGTACACAAAGATATGTATACCAGTAAGTTCACATGCTACTATTTTAAATCAAACAACCTATTGAGCACTTAGATATTGCTCACTCTGTCATTATTCATTTAGACTTAACTATTTAGACTATTTTAAAAGAGCAACTGTACATCATTGTATTCTCTTGTTTTTATCTTTATTTTGAAGTCTCTATTCTGACTCATTGACAGTTTGGTTATAATGTATTCTCCATTATTTTCTTCAGATGTGAACTTGCACATATAATTGTTTATTTTCTGCATTTTTGCATTTATATACAGGTGAATGATACCTTACCTAGGTATAAAATTCTTATATTGCAGTCTTTTTACTTAAAAGTCCACCAAATTCTAGCTTCTAGGTTTTCATGTGAGAAGTCCAATGCTTTTTCCTTTGTTAGAAATTTCTTCCGTCTGCTGGAAGAGGTTAGAGATTTATTTTTGGAGACAGAATTTATTTAACCAGAATATGTATACTGGGATGCATAGATTTTCCCAGTCAGTGCTGGAATTTGGCAATCTTTTTCAATATGAAGCCTCAAATTTTCTTAAACTGAGGTAAATCAAAGTTGTGTATTAGCTGCTTATTTTTTTCTTCTGTTTATATGTTAGGCCTTCTGGATTTGCCATCTGTATTAGTTTCCAGGAGTTGCTATAACAAAATACCACAAACTGGGTGGCTTAAAACAAAAGAAATTTATTATCTAACAATTCTGGAGGCTAGATGTCCAAAATCAAGGTGTCAGCAAGGCCATGCTCACACTTTAGTCTCTAAAGAAGAAGCCTGCCTTTCCTCTTCTAGCCTCTGGGTTGCCAGCAATCCTTGGTGGTTTTGGCTTGTAGCAACCTAACTCAAATTTGTCTCCTTTGCATGGCCTTCTTCCTTGTGTTTCCTCTGTGTCTTCAAATATCTCACTGCCTACAGTCATTGGAGTTTTGGCAGAGGATCACATCTCTCCAGGTTGCCAGGTGTTACACTTCATACCCCTGGGATTTGTGCTGCCATCCCTGGCTCATCTCTATCTTGAGGAGGAAAGGTTGCGGGTTGTTTTCTCCATCCAGACCCCAGCAGATCCCAAGACATTTATATTCCCTAGATCCTCTCCGGCAGTTTCCACACTCAAGAGGTTGATAGTTGAATTGCAACTGGGATGGCAGGGCAGTAGGAATAGGTTTAAGTGGTTCTCTTCTCCAAATTTTTAATTTTCAAGAGTTTTTTCTTTTACAGTCTCTGATTTGTTTTTGCTTTTATACTGCGGTGTTTTCTTTTAGGCAAGTAATAGTTTCTTAAATGTCATTGAGGACTCTGATTCAAGGGTCTTTCTTTGTCATTTCTTATTTCTCTTACTTTTTCCAAAGACTTATTTTTTGCTTATCTTTAAATTGTGGTATTTCTCTTGCATGTGCCACCCTTTCCTCAAATGTCTCATTTGCTCATATGAATAATTGAGTGATAGTCTGACTGCATGATCTGTGCTGCAGTCAAGGTTTATTGACTGCCAGCCTTTCTTTGGAGTCAGGGGCAGGAGCTGGCTATTAGGTTAGCACACACCTATACAATAGAATGAAGACATGTTTATCCTATGGCACCAACACCCAGCCTTAGTTCCCTTAGTTCTTTCTAGGTGGTCTTTTGGGGTTGAGCATTAGCTTCAGGTCACTAGAGGTAGGTAAGGGAGGAGGACAAATAGTTTCACAAATTTCTGAGTATAGACTTCATCTATTGTCAATTTTTAGCCCTTTTTACTACATCTTTCTTTTGTTATACTTGCCTTTTACTTGTACTTGATGGGTGCATCAACTTCTTCTTTTGCTGATGCTCATACCACATTAGTTCCAGACTGTGGCTTCCTTTGATGTGCCTCATCTACCAAGATTCTTCCATTTACCTCCCATTGTTTATTGCTGGCTATTCTGTTTTCCTATTTGTTGTAGGCTGATACCTTTTAAACATTCCCTGACTATCATGAAAGAGTCCAAAGAGGGAGAGGAAAATTTGCCCTCTTGCATCAGAAACGACAAAGCATCACTTTAATGGATACACAATATTCTATTTTGTTGATGTGCCATACTTTATGTGTTGAATGTTGGAATTCAACTTTCCCCAAATATTTCCCTCAAATACTATAAATAATTGTACAATGAACAACCTTAGAATAAAATGTTGGAGCAAACACCTCAGATAAAATCCTACAAGTATAATTGTAGGTTAATTTACATATATTTAAAATGTATGAAGTTATGCCAACATCCACTCAATACAGATTGCTTCAATGTATAGTGCCCATTATCCACTACTGTTTACAACACCGGGTAAAATAACTATTTCCTTAATCTTTCTTAGTTGTATGAGTTAAATATTTTGTCTCATTTTAATATTATCTCTTTCAAAAGACCCCTAACAAAATAGCATTCCCCTATGTGAATTGGTTGCTCCCTGTAATTTTACCTTATTATACCATCCTCATAGCTCTTAACTAATTTGGATTTATTAGTCTCTCCAACTCTTTTTTAAGCTCCATGAGATCAGGGGCATTTTCTTTGCTGCTCTACTCCTGGAATTTAGGAAACTTTCCCTGTATCTTCATATGCTCCTCCCTCTGTAGATATAAATGTCTGTGTCCTAATCTCTTCTTATAAAGACACCAGTCATATTGGATTAAGATCTTATTTTAATTACTTCTCTAAAGACCCTATGTCTTAAATTGCTGTGCATTACAGGAACACAGTAAGTATTTTCCTAATTAAAAATATGGGGGAAAGCACATTTTGGAAAGCATTTTTAAATAGATAACTTAGTTTACTATAAATGACTTAATTTTTAAGTATTTAATTTTTGCTCCAAGTTTCATAGCCAAAACAATCTGGACCTTACATATGCATATGGCTGTAAATACAACCAAGTACCAGAGGGCTTATAAGATAAGGGACCCCTCTTTATATCTATGAAAGCATAAGGGACCTTCTGGTAATTTTTAAGTGTATCCCAGAATTTATCCTTATAGTACTGATTTCATTGTAAGAATATTCACACTTAATTGTTGATCTTCATTTTAAGCTCTTTTACCACATACTCATTCTAGGACTTCGTGATTTTAATGGTAGGAAATGGAACTATCAATTCCATGCAGATGTCGGAGAACCAGCCTTACAGACAGCTGGAGAAAACAGGTGTACAGAAATTCAGGGACTATTAACATATCTAATTGAGTAAGTGTTGGTAGTTACAAAAGTAATTAAGAATAAAAGAAAGCTGTGTGAAGCTCCTAACAAAAACATTGCTGGTAATCACTGCCAACTTAAAACTCATTTTGTGAAGTTTTCCTTAAAAATGGAGAATTTTATATTGAATATTACCTTTTGTCTTATAATTTACATAGGTATCTTTAATGAACAGTTCGTTTATAGTTCCACTGAGTCTTTCCTGTGTGGGCTGCCTTCGTCTTTGAAATGGCAATATCAGCAATTTAGTTGGCAGGCTTTCTCTTGAATATTTATAGAAAGATTTCAAAAGTATACTTAACAATTTTCTTTAAGTTGTCTTTTTAAAATTACCATGTTTGCTTCTAAACTGGAAACATCTTTTAGAAGAAGAAAATGGATGTTTTTCACCATGGCTTCTTTGTTGTTAGGATTTTCAGCTTTAATCCCATGAATGGTTCCATACAATATTTTATGGCTTTTTATAATTATAACAAAAGCACATGATTATTGTAAAAAAAAAAAAGAGAGAGAGAAATCATTTAGCTAGAAAATAAATCATGATATAGCTGCATGGAGAGCATGTGTTATATATAGAGGGTGCCAAAAAATACATACAGGTTTTAGGAAAGGAAAGCCGTATTAAAATTGTAATACTCAATATAGACTGATAAAAAAAGATGAATACAAGTCACATTTGACTTCTTCAATTAAAAGAGGTGCTCAAAGTGGTTACCATCAGCGTAATTTAATACCGTTTTTTCCTTTCTTAAAATGTGTGTACATTGTTTTGACACCCTCTGTATTGTGGAATGACCTCTTACCAGATGCATTAGTTGGATAAGGCTGTCATAACAAAGCACCATGGGCTGGGTGGCTTACAGAGCAAAAATTTATTTTCTCACTGTTCTGGAGGCTAGAAGTCTGAGGCTAAGGTAGGGCTTATTTATTTTATTTTATTATTGTTGTTGAGGCCTGTTCTCTTTAGCTTGTAGATGGCTATCTTTTCCTGTCTTCACATGGCCTTCCCTGTGTACATGTGCATATCTGTGGCCTAATCTTCTCTTTACAGACTTCAAGATGATAAACTGAGATCAAGCCAAGACCATGGAAGCTGGCAGTCCTAAATTGGGTATGATGCTCTTTTAATCTGTACCCAAAGAAGATATAAAGCAGAGCTAAAGACACCCCAAAGTAGACATGTAACATGAGCTAGAAATAACTCTGAGGTTTTAGCTTCCCCCTCCTCCTTCCTCCCTTCCTTCTTCGCAGTGGTATCAATTGCTGCAGCAGCCTAAGCTAATTAATATGAATGGCGATCCTTTCACATGAATAAAAATAATTAAACACCACCACACCCATAAACTAAAAAAATATAAAAATTCTTTTGAGCAATGAGAGGCCTTTTCATTTAAAAAGGTCAATTTACCCTGTTTTATAAGAGCTGGTGAAATTGACCTGAGGCATATCTCCTAGCAAAGAATATTTAATGGACAGAACAATCTCTGGGGTACCTAGAACACAGATTGGAAGAGATAAAATACTATTTTATTAGGTCAAGGAGATGAGAAAATTGAGAGAATGAAGCAGCAGCTAGGAAGTAGAGTACCTGAGTTTTATTACTATGTAGTACTTTTCACATAGTTCAGTGTGAGAGTGATTACTGACCACCTGGGATTAGCACCTAGGATGTGACTTCCCTGAAGTTACAGTTCTGTTCCTAGTGCTTAAAGAGAAGAGATTCGAAGATCTGAATGAACTGTTAGAAAACACAAAGAACTTCCATCTTTTCAAAAAAGAAAAAACAAATAAAAATGTTTAGTTTCCTTTCAGATTAAGAAGGTTGTCCTCACATTAGTGCAGTGAGCTTGGATTTGGGCTGAAGTAGGGTACGTTGACAGCATGTGTAAGCACTTTGGACAGACATGTGGCTGATGTTTCATACTCCATAGCAGATGCGTTCCTACCCAGAGTTTAGCCAGAATGCTAGGTTGGAGGGCACAGTCCCCAAGACTGCCCTCACTTATGACACCAACTGCAAGTTTAGAGGGTTCCTGAAACCACCCTTAGGTTAGATCTCTTCCTAGAAGGACTCACGGAGCTTACTGAAGTCTATTATAATCACGGTTAAGGTTTATTACAGGGGAAATATACACATAAAATGCAGCCAAAGAAAAACTATAGTGATGTGAGGGGATGGATGTGTTAACTAACCTTAATGTGGTGAACATTTTGCAATACTACATACATATATCAAATCATCATGTTGTGCCCTTTAAATGTATACAATGTCATATGTCAATTATAACTCAGTAAATTGGGGGGGTGTGAGGGGGAATCAGCTAAAGGAAGAGACACATAGGGCAGAATCTGGGAGGGTTCCAGATGAAGTTTGCATTGTTCTCTCCCATGAAGTTAGGGAAGTATTACCCTCTTGGCTTCAATCTGCAGAAATTATTGTAAGCCAGGAAAGCTCACTTGAACTTTAGTCCAGGGTTTTTACTTGGGTGTCATAATGTAGGCATGACTGATTGATTGCTCACATGGTTGAACTCAGTCTCCAGGTCCATTTATACTGAATGAGCCAAAGCTCCTACCTTAAATCACATGGTTGGTCTTTCTGGCATAACTAGCCCCCACTTTAAGACTATTGAATATAGCTGGCCACATCTGAAAATCCAGTGTGGCCAGCCCCACCTAAACAAAGACACTCCTATAAAGTATGACATAAATTACCTTCCAGAAGTCAAGAGAAAAACCATACTTCTCTCTGGGCAAAGCCAAATTCTTTACCACACACTTGCCCGTTAAGAAGAGATACTGTTCTATTGGGTTGTTGGAAAAATCATGACGTATTTTTTTCTGTTTTTCATTGCAAAACCGAGTCATGGCTTTCCCGACAACCCAATACTTCAGGGAGACAGAAAATAAATTGTGATGTACCCTAAGTGCCTGAGAGAAAGCCAGGAGAAAGGACTGTTAAGGATGAGCCTGCTTTAGCTCAGTTCTGTGATTTGGAATCAGTAAACAGGAGCCTGTACCCTATGGCTAGCACGCAACAGTAAGATATCTTGGGACCCTTTGCCTCGGTGTTCATGGCATACACCACTTCCCAACCCACTCCTGAACTAGATGCTCACCCTCTGGCCTCATTTTTTCCCACTTATTGTCCAAATTTGGATCTGTAATCTGTCATCCAATATATCTGCTAACCTTCCAAGCTTTGTCCCACTCACATTTCTGAGTGTACTTTCTAGTTTGTTTATAAATAAAACTTTGAAGAGAACAGATCAAGGACATACTTGTGGGATTGCATTGAACTTTATTTATATGCAAACTTTGGGGATATTTGTTTAACCAGTTCTTATTCCATCTTATTCCATCTTCTTTTTAATAAGAACAGAATAGGAGAGGAAATAAGAAATGTGTTTGTATTCCTAGGGGCTGTTTCAGGTCTGCCCCAGTCTGTTACCTAAGATTTATAGGTAACAGAACTTCATGGGTATGTGACCCTGGAATGTTTCATAATTTTGTTTTTTCTGAAAAGACTCTGGAACTACACTCTTATGTTCCCTTCAGACTTCAGTGGCAGTCAAAGGCCACTAAAGATTCTTATATGTTATAACTCTAATTTGGTCTCATTTATTGTTTGCACTAGTGGACTCATTAAAAATAGCTTTAAATAGATTTATTAAACCCACTTGGCTTTCTAAAAACTGCCTTAACTTGCACTATTTAAAACCCCTCAAGGTAGTCATCAGAGATCACAAAAGTTGGAAGACAAGCAATGTGTTTGATTTTGCCTAATTTGCTATCATAGTAATAAAGAATGTTGACAAAAGGAAATTCCCAATATACTTAAAACAAATCCCTTTAGATTTTTTACATATTCATCAAATACCTTTGTCCTAGAAAAGAATAACCTCTATTTATCACAAGACTATTTTAATATATCTGTTGGGCCAGCTGGTACTTAGCTTGAGGTGTTTGCCTACATGAACATATCTGAGGATATTCAGAAGGCTTCCATCATAGAAGCTTACAGGGCTATCATAGCAATGTGAATGAATAGAGCTTGACCACATTGTTATATACTCATTACACTGACATAAGGTAATAATCATGATAAAATCCAATGGCGTAGAACTTTAGGCAGTATATTCATGGTGGGTGGCACTGTTAGAGGATTTAGTCTTTCTACAAAACAATTAAATATTGTCCTAAAAGAATAAAAAATTGTTCACGTTCTTCGACCAAGAATTTGCACAAAAGCAACAATTAAATTTGAACTCATTCACTGAACTGGAGGGTTTTTTTATATGGAAAAATTAGAAATAACCCAAGTCTCTCTTATAGAGAATATGTTATAACACATAAACATCATGGGATTCTCAGCATTGGGAAAGTATTTGAGGGCAGCTTGCATTGCTTCCCAAATCTGACTATGTATCAGAGCCTCCTGGGCAGCTTTTTGCTTCCTTCTCTGATGCACCTTCACCGTGAATGGTGTATTTGTCTGGAATTCATGGCATAGAAGTGGCAAATGGGACGGGGAATACAAATTGGGCCATTGGCAATATTTGCCCTTATGGGTTTTCTGGGAAACTGCACATAAGTGTTAAATGTTTGATCTATAAAGCTGTCCACCACGCTGAAGCCTGTAATTATCTTCACATGAATGCATGTCCCTGCTCTACTACATGGAAGGAAGAGACGTCCTTCATGAAGCCTCATGGCATGGTGATGAGAGGGCAGCGGGTTCCTCTGGAGAGCCTGAGAGTCGAACATCCTGGCTGTCCCCTGATGCAGCCTGTTTTCCCCACTCCAAACCAGTGACTAGAACTTATCCTAGAAAGTGTGAACATGGCCTTTTTGTTTTTATCTTCAAAGGGGTTAAATAACAAAGGAAGGGGTATTAAGAAGCTCATATTTAGGTGTTTCCATAACTAGACTGTTTTATTTCAGGTTTTCTGGGGGAGGCCATGACTCTATGACACATAGCGCTATAGGCCCTTCTCCCTTCTCAATGCCTGGGGCTCATGGGGGTCATGTTGTTGACATGGTTTACTATCTGGCAGACAGATTGATCTTTTATCAGTGGACTTCCCAGTTGGAAGAAAAAGCCTGACTAGTTCTTGGCTGTCTGACTCTTATTTCATGGACCCATATATCTGTGCAAGACAGAGAACTAGAAAGTACCCAAGCCAGAGGTGAACATCTCTGGGAGAGTCCCTAGGTACTGGGTAGATATTGAAATAAGCTGACCTTTTAAGGTCTGATTCTTCAATCAAGTTTCTTTAATTGTGCTTGAATCACCTGCCACCAGAGGGCACTATTAGAATAGCTGTGGGAAAAGGCAGTTCAGGAATAAAACACTCGCTGTCAATGGCCACTGGGCAAAGGTTAGAGTGGGAGAGGGAGGTTGGGGGCACAACTGGAGACTAGGGTGTGTGGCGTTGAAAACTTAGAACACATTCTGTCTCATGATTAATGAAGTTTGCAGGTCCTCTGGAATCCACTGAACCCAAGTGGAGGTGAAGTTGAGCTGTGTTGGCTTCAGAGATGCTGTTGTGTATGCATTACAGAATCAGTTCAAAGAGGAAATTCTTGAAATAAATCCTCAACTGTTTGGGAATAACAGCTCCAGCTTCTCTCTCAGGTGATCCTAGAGGCTGGGGGGATGGATGGGTGAACAGAATTTCCAAACTAGATGGGGATCTCAGGAACTAGATCTCGTTATGGAAGCAGGCGGGTAGGTTCATACAAGGGGAACTGCTAGAATAGGACAGCCCTCCTTCAGGGGCCAAAATAGTTCCCGTGGGTGGTTGAAGTGTAAGAACTTGAATCAAAGCAACATTGGTCCTGCAAAAAGCAGTAGTAGGAGACTGAAGAGCATCCTTGAAGCTAGAGTTGGAAGAAGAGAGTGATTTTACTACAGTGACTCCTAATTAAAACAAGCTTACGTTCTTGGTGAGAAGTCAAAGGCAAGAGGGTTTTTGTTTTTTATATGTTTGTTTGTTTTAATCTTAACAGGAAGAAAACTACATGTATATTTTCAAGAGACTTGCATTTTAACTTTGGTGCAGATTATGCCTTTGTTTTGAGGGAACCAAAGCAAATTTCTCTGTTATGCCTAAGTACATGACATACTCCAGACTTGAAAATTTTGTGAGACACTATGATTTGAAGGAAGTGAACTGCTCTGTGGTAATACTAGAGATGGTCTATGTGATAGACAAGACTGCATAGCTGTGGCTATATCCTTGAGGGACTTGTGTCTATTTTAAATATGGATCTGGAATGAACTATGCAAAAACTTGCTGCCTCATCATATGGAAAGAGGTCCTGCAAGCCTAATCTTTGAATGATAGAAAAGAATGAGGCTTAGTTTGGCTAAGCACAAACTGGACTGGCATGTTAATGCCATAAACACTCTTGGAGTGCAGCCTTTACTGATATTGGGTGCTAGTGTAGCTCAAGATTACAGGGGCGACCGTCACCTACACAGATGGGAAGATCATGGGGGGTAACTTTTCCTTTGAAGGTAATTCATTTATGTTATCTGTCATCCTTGGAAGAGGCTGATCCTGGGATAGGAATAAGCAGGGATAAGGGTGGGGTAGAACGAAGGTAGCCCAGCCTCTCTGTAGCCGGGATGGTGTGGGCCTGTCCAAACCCAAGGATTGGTCTGGTCCTATGAACTCTAAGAAGAGATATATCTAGTAGTGGTAATAAGTTACTCTCTGGGTTCTACTTTTCTTTCATTTACCCGAAATTTTCAGTAAGTCCTATTAAAACTGCAGCCAGTTTTTAGTAGTGCTGTTCATGTTTGGGGCAAGGCGTATAGGGGACAGTAGTAGACACTGAAGGGAGATGAATATCCCAGCCCTGACAGATCTGCAGCAGGACAGAGGGAAAAGGGAGCAGGCGACAGCAGGACAGATCTGTGGAGCATTTAATTGTCCTCCAGGGATCCTTAGTCATATTTGGGTAACCTGTTAAGAGGAGACTTCCTGCACTTAGACAGGATGGGGGCTTTAAGTAATTACAATTGAAATAATTGAACCCATTAATAGCCTCACACTGGAGTTAAAATAAAATTCAAATCTTAATCAAAGCCTAGAACTTAATTATTCCCACCACTAAAAAGAAAGGATAACTGTGTAATATGATAGAGGTGCTAATTTTCATTACAATAGCAATCATATTACACTATATAAATGTATCAAATTAACATGTTGTATACCTTAAGTTTACACAATGTTATATGTCAAATATATTCCATTAAAAATAAAAAAGCCTACAAAGCCCTCTCCATTTTCATCTCAAGTTACTCATTTATTATATTTCAGCCACCCAGGCTTCTTTCTGTTTCTGATCAAGCCAGTCTCTCACCAGACATCATGGAGACTTGGCCACACTGTCATCTCTGTGCAAGAGGCTCTTTCACTAGCTCAGTTTCAGGTCTCACGGTTCAGATCTCAGCTTAATTGGTAACTTCTTAAATTGGTCCTCCCTGAAAACAGTATTTAAATGCCTTTTTCTCTTTTCTTCCCTGTTTTTCTTTCTCACAGCACCTCGTTCATTTAATCCACAGCATTTCACAATTATAAAGACATATTTGTTCATGATCTAGATCTCTCTGCAGACTACACAGTCCGTGAAGGCAGGGGCTCTAACTGCTTAAATAAGCACTACATAGTGAGGTTTGAAGCAGTTCTTTAATCATACAGACCCTTGATACAAACTTTTACTAAATGAATAGTGTGCTTATTAATGAAAATGGGACTTCATTTCAGTTGTCATACTGGCATGGCCAAGGGACAGTTAGGTTACAGAATGCTTATTTCCAGAAGCTTTGATAAACCTTATGTTCCCCTACATTTCCTTTGTTTGTGATGATGCCATAATTTTAAGGTAGACCTGCCTAGCCATGTGCTATGCAGCTAATAGCATATAAAGGCTAAGTCCCGTTTTTTTTCAGCACTTCAAAAGCAATTGCATGGGATTCTGCTTACTTTATTTCTGTTCTGCTATGGCTCCACTTATGTTTCTTTCTGCTTTTAGTCTTGGACTCCATCAACCAATTTTTAATCCATTTGTGACCCCTTTGGTGTTTGTTTCAGGTTTTCTCAGTTTCAACTTTCAGGACTCTCTAAGGACTTTGGTTTGTACTCAACTTCTGACTGTTTCTATTTCAGGCTTTCAACTCTGGCTTAGCTATGGGTCAGGAGCTGAATTCCAGTACTTCTTGTCTGGTCTCTGTTTGATCCTTAAACATATTGATTGCCCAGCTGAGGAAGGCCAGAGTGGTTTTTGCTCAAGAGCTGTGGTGTCTTTACAAGTAAGAAGATATCATAATTGTGTCCTAGGTGTCTGTATTATGATAATAACATTGTACTCATCACACTGCCTCTTTCCTCCTTCCTCTCTTGATCAGCACTCCACCCACACTAGATCAACCCTGCATTTTTTATGTTTATTAAATGTATTGAGGTGACACTGGTTAGTAAAATTACATAGGCTTCAGGTGTACGATTCTATAATACATCATCTATAGACCACATTGTGTGCTCACCACCCAGAGTCAGTTCTCCTTCATCACCATATATTTGGTCACCTTTTCCCTCTTCTACCAGCCCCCTTCCCCCTTACCCTCTGGTAAACACTAAACTATTGTCTATGTCTACAATTTTTTATTTGTTTGTCTTGTTCCTTTGTTGTTTCCAGTTTTATATCCCACATATGAGTGAAGTCATATGATTCACAGTAGCCAAGACGTGGAAACAACAAAAGTGTCTTTCGATAGATGATTGGATAAAGATATACAATGGAATATTACTTGGCCATAAGAAAAGATGCAATGCTGCCATTTGTTACAACACAGATGGATGTTGAGATTATTGTGCTAAGTGAAGTAAGCCAGACAGAAGTGCATTTTTTTCAACTTGGATAAAGTGCCACACTATGGGGCAGGGTTTCTGGTTCCCTGAGATGTCTCTGGGACTGGATAATGGAACCTCAAAGTACAGGGTAAGTTAGCTCTCCATGGTAAGACCAATGTGAAATGTGACACAAGACAGAACTAGGCAAAATTCCCCTCCTTCCTTTATCCTGTAGGCTACTCCAAGACTCCTCTTTAAAACCCTTCTCAGGAAATCCTGAATGTTGAGTGGACATGCCTGCTGAATGATGGTTGTGTCTTTTTGCAGGTTATTGTGAAGGGAAAGCATGTGTGATAAGCATTGCAACACATAGTATCATATTACATCCATCCTACGTTTCCTTGCTTCACTTCCCTTGTGTCTTAAGCATGCCACCCTGTGCTCCCATCTTCCAAGTAAAGGATTAGCATCTTAATCCTTTCTTCATTCAAGTTTAAACTGGCTAGTGTTTCCAGAATGGGTTAGTAGGGCAGAAATTCTAGTGAAGAGTGACTAGGGTGAATATATGAAGCAAAATGGGGGAGTCATAAATTCTGAAGTATGATTTCAAGAGAAAATGCTCTAGGTGAGTTTTAAGTAAAAGCTTTACACACTTCCTGAATGCATTCTAGTGGGAACTGCAATAAGTGTATGTGGTTGAGATATCAAGTTTTAAGATGAAATGGAATAATATATGTAAATAACATTATGAGTAATAGAATCTTCCAATAATTTGGAATAAGCAACAATTTGAAGGTTTTATTTTCTTCAATAAAAATAAACTTTTCTTTTTTATTATACAGGATTTCTTTTAAATAAAGCTGTGATATAAATGTTGGCAATCAGCTGTTTGTGTTCAGAGACAGCACATTGGTTTTTTAGGGGGAGGGGATCTCTAATAATTCTTAGGATACGTGGTTTAAACAGTTCAATTTCATTTACTTACTAATGAAAATATCTAAGTCTTTGGGGTTTTCTGTATTAAGCAAGAGAAGAATGATAAAAGATCCTTTTGTGAAGGCCAAGTTGTATCCTCCAATTAGGTCTCCCCTGAATATTAGTTGGTATAAGTCTATTTTTGGTGCAAGCAATGATTAATCTCCATTATTCTACTCTCTATGCCCAAAGCACCTTATCTATAGAAGCATAATCAAAATAATTGCCCATGTCTCTAGAGTTCTGTGGAAATTAGATAATGTCAGCAAAAGTGCTTTAGCTTCTACAGTAGTATTATGACCTTTATTCTCCACTTAGAATTAGTCTTAAAATAGTTCCATGATGACCTCTCATTAAAATTTTTGAGTCTGTTTCAAGCCAACGATATAGAAGCACAGTAGCTATCGACCATATTAAATAATAGGTAGAATTTGGGGATAGGAAAAGAAAAAGAACTGCAGAAGAAAGTTGTCAAACTTTTGACATAAAAGTTGGCTAGGGTATGGTAAAAGTTACCCTTCAAATATTTCCTTCCTTCCTTCCTTCCTTCCTTCCTTCCTTCCTTTCTTCCTCCTTCCCTCCTTCCTTTCCTGCCTTCCTTCCTCTTAACAAAGATTCCTCACAGGACAAAACTATTTATATATGATGATTGCTGGCCTTTGTCCCTTCTTTTGCACTTGAAAGGAGACTCTGGGTTGGCCCACTCAGCCTCCTGCCCTCCTCTGCTCTCTGAGAAGCTTCCTTCTTTGCCAGACCTGTTCTTTGGTGGTTTAAATTCAGAATGGGAGGAAAAGGGAAAAGGAGAGAACTAGAGGTGCCCTGGGCAAGGAGCTGATGGATGTTTTTTTTTCCCAGGGTAGTTGGGGGGGTATTAGAAACTAGAAAGTAGTTCAGATGAGTGAAGAAGGTGCTAAGAAGGAGAAACATTTTTTTAAAGGAATTATTCAAATATATCTATTTTAATGATTAAAAAAAAGCAAGTAAAACTTTGAGCTATTATAAAATTACTTTTTGGTTCAGAAACTGTGTTTCTTGAGTGATTATAAGGTGTTTTTTCTTGAACCTCATGTTCTTAAAATGAGTTAGATGCCAGGGAAGCAAAGTAAAAATAGGAGTAAGAAAGAGGAGCAGGCACATAAAGAATGAGGAACCTAACGGTTAAAGTGTTGTCATAGAAACACACACAGGATACTTTGGGGCAGTGGACAAGGAGTGACCATTTCTATAGGGAAAGGAACAAGGAAGGGGTTTTAAAAAGTAAAACACAAACTCTTTTTGTCCCCCATTGTCAAAGAAAAAGATCATACAAACACTTCTGTGATCTTAATTATCATGATTAAGACATTTTATTCCACCTACTTGTTTAGGGGTTTGGAAAGCAATCTATACAAGGCTGAAGTGTTACTTAAAAAAAATAGTTTTCTTTGCGAAAGCTTAGTTTTTCCAGCATCGCACAGCATCTGCATAGTGTGAAATTATTTTTAAAATGAATCACTTGGTTCTGGTCACAGTCATCTCCTATTGGAATGCAGAGGAGATGACATCCCTCAGCTCATGGCCAGACTCGCCACAATTACTTGAGGTGCATGTTAATTATCAGCCAACACTGGAGGCTGATCCACTTGCAAGGATATTGTGGAAGGGACACACATATCAGAGAGCAGGTTGGAGTAGAGAAGCACTCAGGTAAATTTCCAAGCCATATCTTTATGACTTTGAATATTTTTGCACCATGGGTTACTTATTTTAAATTATAGCTTTTAAAAAATAAGTTTTCCTCATTATAAAAATGCATTTGTCACATAGTTTTTGGACAAGAAAAGAAAAAGAAAGAAATGTATAATCCCTAAACCTAGAGATAGCTCCCTCCCTCTCTTCGCAACTGTAAGAAAGGAAGATAGAGCATTCACAGCAGAAAGAACTTCAGGGTTCAGATGCTTGTTTTGCCATTTAATAGTCACATGACCCGAGCAAGTAGCTTTAACTTCTATGTGCTCCAGTTTTCTCGTCTATCAAGTACAGATAGTAGCAGTGCCTACCTCCTGGATTTGTTATGAGGCTTAAAGGAGTCAATACATGTAAAGCATTTAGAAGAGTATCTGGCTCATTGTTTATGTTATGTAATTACTGGCTATTATTACTAGTAGTTAAGAACACAGGTTCTTGAACCCAACTGCCCAAGTATGAATCCCCGCTCTGCTATATACTTGCGACATATAACCTTCAGTATGTCAATGCCATGACCTCATAATTTTTAAAACAGGGGTTGGAACAGGAGCTACTTTTTGGGTTGTAGTAAAGATTAAATGAGTTAATACGCGTAAGTTACTTAAAACAAGTAAGCACCTAATAGATATCAGCTACACTAGTCATTTAAATATATTTTGAGTACTTACAATATTCAAGAAGCTGTGTTACATATAAGAAAACAGCAGATAACATATTTATAGACCATTGAGTGTCATACTTTCAACAAGTGAATACTATTTACATGTGAGAAGTGTGAACAAGAACGGGGAGCTATCAGAGGGAGCTGGTGTAGTTATCAAGGAATGCGTCTTTGAATATGTGATGATTTGACCTGAACTCTGAGTATGAGTAGCAGTTCACAAGGTGAGGGGCAGTGTGTATGTACATGGATGCATCGAAAGGGTGGGGGTGGCTTTATAAAAAGAGGCTGCACTGAGAGACCATTCAACGCAACCTGAGTAGCAAAGATCACGGCATATTTGGGGCGCTGAAAAACATTTCCAAAGCTTGGAGAATAGTGGGGGAGAGCAATGTGCGATAGGGCTGCTGATGTAAGCAGAGGACTCACCAAGGAAGGCCTAAAGCCTACTTGTGTGTTGACAGGGTCAAGCTTTATCTGAGTGTAACAAGAAGCTATTAAAGATTTTTAAGCAGAGGGGTGATGTGACCAACAATTGCATTTTAGTTTTACTCACTCTAGTTTTAAATTTATGGCTATAGGTACATATCACACAAGGATAAAACACAAACAAAATCAAACAAAACCTATGGTCATTGTGCAAACAGTACTTTTTCACCAGATTTTAAAATTTAAAACATAGCATCAACATTTTCCCATTTTGTAGATTCTAAAATTATTTTTAATGACTGCATTGAATTACATTGTATAGATGAGTCATAATTTATTTAAAAATATATTGCTGGTAGACATCAGGCTGATTCCAATTTTTGGATATAAAAAATGCAGTCATAAAAAAATTCTAGTGGCTGGCTGAGTGGCGCAATGGTTAAGAACTGGCTCAGGACGCCAGAGGGCCCCGGTTCGGATCCCACATATGAGGGCCAGTGACACTGCCCTCCACAGCTAAGATGCTGAACAACAGTTCAACCTGGAGCTGG
>NW_017731801.1:734101-741027 GCF_001890085.2 Hipposideros armiger | reverse complement strand
AGAAGCCAGCGACTGATCTGCCTCGCCAGAGAAGAGCGCAATGATGGTGCCAACTTGGGCCAGTGAAGCAACATCCTCCACAACTAGACTGAAGAACAATACAACAGCAACTTGTCTGTTCCCCTTCCCCCAATTCCCCAGCACTGTTCCCATCCCCCCTTCCCCAATTTAAAAAAAAAAATTCTACTCAAAGTCATGTGCTCCTGTATCTCGACATAGTGTTTGACCCTGAACATACAGTATACATTCTCCTCGATTTTCTTCACTGAGTAACTGTTTGAAATTAGAATTCTTCCTTTGAGTTAACTGTAACCTGGAAAGCTGGCTGGTATACATACATACACTGTACATTTGTTGTTTAGCATTAGAAGCTGCAGGGGAGATGAGGTGGGCGTGGGCCGGGGTAGCCCTACACAAATGTGCAAACATGCCTGTTTCTGTGCTGTTACTTCATGCAGCTCTATAGCACCTTCAGATTTCCATGGGTCAGGCTCCAGGTCAAGTGTAACCTCTGTCCAACCCCCTATTCTGTATTACTATCACCTCAGAGACAAGGCTCTGGTTTTCTGTATGTCATAGCTGCTACATAGGCCCTGTGGCCTTCTGGTTACAACTTTTTTTTTTTTTAGCTGAGCCATCCTGCTACCTGTTGGCAGCTCAGCGGCAACTCAGCTCGGGCTGGACTCGAACCGCTGTTGCTCAGAGCTTAAACCCTTGAGCGAGCTCTTAACCAACTGAGCCACTCGGCCGGCCCTCCCTGTGGCCTTCTATCACCCTTGCTTTCAAATACTAAATGCCCACAGAAAGAATATGAAATTGAAGTGCATTTGATCTCTCCCTAGAGCATGACCTTTGCTTTAGATGCATGATACCAAGCAGAATTCCTTTAAAGTTGGTAGCATTTAGATGACACCCTTTCCTAATTCCTGTGGTTAATTTTTTTTTTTTTAATTTCCATTTCTTAGTAAATTTAAATGGAAGTCTGAGAAATAAAGCTGGGTTCACATATACATCTTCTCCCAAATCTGGAACCATAATATTTAAATGTAAATGATATTTAAATATTGCTTTTAGTGGCAATAATAAAGTCCTTAGTTTTGACCTGAGGTCCTTACTTACTATGTGACTATTAGTCAAGAATTAATAGACTTATTGCTTAATGTAAAAGTATGGTGTGACTTTGGCTTTGGGTAAATCCTCTACCTTTTCTTTTACTCAAATTTCTTATTCATCAGATGAAAGTTTTGATAATAAGTTCACTAAAGTTGTACGATAATCTAGAAGTCTCTATGTCACTGAATATATATTGTACTGTATAAAACCACTATCTCTCCCAGAGTTCTTCCATTTAGAAAGAGCCTGATTTTTTTCTTTTACTTTGAAAACCTAACGTGACCTTGATCCTCAACCTGTTCATTTCTTTCACAAACATGTGGTTGAACATTGTGGAAGCCCTTCAGTACAGAGAATAATTCATTGCCCTTGAAGAGCTCTGACTGAGTAGGGGGCATTCAGGTAACAGAGCCCATTATAATTCAATATGGAAAATGCCACAGCAGAAGAGGAACAATTAGTTAAGGGAAATTGCTTTTTCTTGTCACACTGACGTACAGTATGGATGAGGTAATTGCACCTTGAGATTCTCAGCTAACAGGCTTTATTTAAACATAGGCTTTAGAGGAGACATAAAGGTATTTGCATCACTGGCCCATGATTAACTGGTACTGACAAAGCCATTTTTAAACCCTCTAAGCCTCAGTTTCCTTTTTTTGGAAAAAAAGAAATCAAGGTAGTTGCCTACTTAGCAGAGCTCTTGTAAAGATGACACATAAGTGGAAAGTGTCTGGCAGAGTAGCAGTAGACCTCCAAATAGAGATGTTGGTTTTTGTTTATTTACTTATTCAATAAATATTTATTGAGTGTCCACTTGGTATTGGAGATGAGAATAAGACTATAATGTTCTCCTCACAGGGCTTACACTCTAGTAAGAAAAAACAGATAATATACAAAATCAATCAATCAATCAATCAATCAATCAATCAATCAATCAAATAATTGCAGGCTGTGATAAGAGCCAGTAAGTAAATAAAGAAAGTTACATGAGAGAAAGTACAGGGGTGGGTAGGGTGGGGCAAGTAACTTTAGATAGGCTGAGCAGGGAAGGTCTCTGAGAGGACATGGAATTTAGGTGAACACTTGAAAGATAAGAAGAAACAATCCACGATAGGGAGGAAAGAAAGATCATTCCAGGCAGAGAACAGAGAGTTCTATTTCTTTCTCCTCTTCTTCCTCTCCTTTCCCTTGTTCTTTTTCATCTTTTCTACAGAGGGGCTCACCATTAATTAATATCTGAGGCCTCATTTCTGAGCTGTTTTGTTATGTTTAACAGATTCATGGGCCAAGTGTTTTCAGTTGTTAAAAGTAAAATTAACTGGGCACACAGGGTGTTCTTTAGAAGTCTACCATTGAGGTAAATTAAAAAATGGTTTTATAGATTGATTCTGAGTAAAGATACACTTATTCTACTATAGTGTTTCCCAGTCATTTTTATTATTTAATTTTAAAATCATTATTTACCCCCAAATTGTATTTAGTAAGCAAAAATGAGCTAATCTTTCTATTTGTTATTAATAAAAACCATCAATGCCAGAGTTTCTGATTGAATTGCATCACTAATTGAGAAATTCCAATTGAAGGCAGAATTTTAATTGTTCTCTGTGTTACTGAGGGTAAGCACATAGTTTCATAAGGCTTTTTGTTTTATACACACACACACACACACACACACACACACACAACTCAGGGATATTTTTTACTATAGAGGAGGACACAGATGTGTGGAGTCCGTGAGACAAGACCCACTAGTTCTGGAGAATTAAAATTCTAGAGTTAAGCATGTAGAATTAAAACACTCATTTTTGGCTTTTAATCTTCCCTCAAGATGATCTATGCATATTATTATAGATAATTCTTTAAGAATACTCTGCATATCAATTATCCATGCTAGGCATTCAAGTTTGGTTGTAAGGAAGCCATTTTGGCATTTGTTCTAAGGTTGGGTCCTATACCACTCCTTTTCGCCTGCCCATTTCAAGTTGTCTTCTATTTCCTCTAGGTTGTAAAGATCAGAAGGCACAGATCACATCTATTTTTCTTGTCATTATATCTCAAACACACATAATAGGTAATTCAAATATTTTATGATTCAAAACAGTCTGTTATTTATCAGCCTCTGGCCTGGATCCTTTGTGGTAAACCTGAGTCTATACTTGAGGTCTTCTGCCTGGGATGCATCCATCCTTAATTTTATTTTCTGAAGGAGTCTTTCAAGCACGCTGGGGTGAAACAGGTCAAACTGCATGCAGTCTCTGACTCTATTTATCTTGAAGTTTTCATTGCTTTCATTTTAGAAGTCTAGCTTAACTTGACCTTCAGTGAAATATTTACTATGTGAGCATTTTAATATTTAATATTTTATCTTTTAGTATTTTCACTTGCTTTGCATTTTATTGGGAGCTTATGGGGGGAAACGAAAAGGTCAAAACAAAGGAGCAGCCTAGTTGATAGCAGGTGCCCTAAATAAGAGGCTGCTTTTTCCATATCAGCTTCTCAGAAAATCCTCTTAACTTTTTAAAGTAGGCATCGCTCTCATTCTAAGGGGCCCATTTGATCAAATGCACTGCATTATGGGAAAGGCATGCAGCTATCCCTCCCTCTTGATTTCTTAATTGACTTCCACCTAATTCAATTGCTAAATCAACTCATCCTATCCATTCCATCTGTAAAATGTACGGATGGATGCCCTAGGTAGTAGGCTGTCTCCTTACTACTACTGTTTCTGTCGTTTAGGTGGTTTGCTGATCAAGATTCAGTTGTGTTTGTTCACGAACTTATTCATTCCAGTTGTATTTGTTGTTGTAGTTCCATGATATAATTAAATATTATGTTAACTGATGATATATGAATGCACAGGGAAAATTATAGATTTTATTAAAATTAAATTATTGTGGTAATGGTATCATGGGTGTATGTGTATGCCGAAACTCATCAAAATGCATAAATTAAATATTTGCAATTTTTTATATATTAAGTATACTACAGTAAAGCTAAAACATAACTTGAAATATTTTTAAAAAATAAATGAAAAGGTTTGTAAAGATTCCATAAAGTTAGTTCCCTAAAAAATTGGGCGTGGACAACACAGTTGTAAAATATTGGAAAAAATCATACAAATCCAGAAAAATTTTTCTTAGATTGCTTCAAAAGTATAATTAACTTCTTCGCTTACCTTAAAAAATGTATACATTGTACATGACACATTATTGGTGCAATTTAGTAAAAAATGGCAATGTAACTTCATCATTGGATCAAACAGACAATAAAATAAAATAAAACTTTGGTCATGAAGTCATAAAACATAGAAAAAAACCTTCTGACATTGGTCTTGACAATGATTTTTTTGGATATGACACTAAAAGCGCAAGCAACAGAAGCAAAAATTAATTATTTGGATTACATCAAACTAAAAACCTTCTCTATAGCAAAAGAAACAATCAACGAAATGAAAAAGCAACCTATGGAATGGGAGAAAATACTTGCAAAACATATACTTTAAAAGGGGTTAATATCCAACATATATAAATAACTCATACAACTCAATAGCAAAAAATCAATCTGGTTTAAAATGGGCACAGGAACTGAATAGACATTTTTTCCACATAAGACATACAAATGGCCAACAGGAACATTAAAAGGAGCTCTACATCATTAATCACCAGGGAAATGCAAATCAAAGTCACTATGAGCTAGTACCTCACACCTGTTAGAAGGGCTATCATCAGAAGATAAGAGATAACAAGTGTTATTGAGAATGTGGAGAAAAGAGAATCCTTGTGCACTGTTGGTAGGCATATAAATTCGTAAAGCCACTATGAAAAACAGTATAGAGGTTTCTCAATAAATTAAAAATAGAACTACCATATGATCTAGCAATCTATCTTTCTGTTTATCTATCTATAATAAAATACATAAAATGTGATATATATATACACACACACACACACACACACATATATATGCAAAATTGAATATTATTTAGCCATAAAAAGAAAGAAATCTTGTCCTTGGCAATAATATGTATGGTACTTGAGGGCATTATGCTAAGTGAAATAAATCAGACAGAGAAAGACAAATACTATATGATCTCTTATATGTAGAGTCTAAAATAGTTGAACTCATAGAAACAGAGAGTACAGTGATGATTACCAGGGGCAGGAGGGTAGGGGAATCAGGGAGATGTTTATCAAAGGGCAGAAACCACCAGTTATTAGATGAATAATTTTTGGGGATCTAATGTACAGCATGGTGATTATAGTTACTAATACTATATAATATACTTAAAAGTTGTTAAGAGAGTAGATCTTAAATGTTCTCATCACAAAAATGAAATAGTAATTATATGATGTGATGTGATGGAGGTGTTAGCTAATATTATGGTGGTAATCATTTTGTAATATGTAAGTGTATCAAATAAACACACTTCTTAAATTTATACAATGTTATACATCAATTACATCTCAATAAAGCTGGAAAAATATTAAGGGGAATAAATGAGTATTATGTAGTTTATGTTAAGTTAAAATATGTATATAGCGAAATAAGTCAGACTGAGAAAGGCAAATACCATACGATCTCACTTATATGTGGAATCTACAAAACAAAATAAATGAACAAACAGAACAGAAACAGACTTGAAAAAATAAATGTGGGGAGATCCAAGATTCCGGAGTAGATAAACATTGTGCCTGCTTCCTTCCATGAGCAAATTAAAATTACAACTAAATTATAGAACAATCAACCTGGAGAACCATCTGAAGTCTGGCTGAACAGGAGCTTTATAATTAAGAATATAAAGAAGAAGCCATGATGGGACTGGTAGGAGGGACGGAGATGTGGAACTGGCTAACCCCAAACCTCTGTGTAGCAGTTGAGAACCGGGAGGGATCTCTCAGGTGCAAAGATTCCCCTCAGAGAAGTGAGGGACTGCAGCCCCACAAAGACCTCCCTAGTACAGAGTACTGGTTCTGGGAAAAGGAGCCTCCACAACATCTAGCTGTGAAAATCAGTGGGGATTTTGACCACTCAGGTGGGATGGAAGGCAGCGGGAAACCCAGGTGTCTTCTTAAATGGCCCGTGCACAGACTCGCTCATTCACAGGCACTCACCTTGGGTTCCAGTGGAGGGACAGTAAGTCCGGGGAAGTCAGAGGCATACGGAGGGCAGGCTGAGTTGTGTGGCTTCAGAACAAGGGCTGGAGGGCAGTCAGCATTTTTCCTGTGAGAAGTCCTTCTCCTGAGCAGCTGGGAGGCTGACACCATCTTTCCTGTGTTGAGCCCTCCTGCTACGCTTACAGCCAAATCTGAACCTGATTGGTCTGGTGAGCTCTGCAGCTCCATCCTGCTGACTCACTGGGAATCTGCCCCACCCAACTCCCCCAACACCAGTGGTACTTTCTCCAAGAATGGATAAGGAGCAGGTGGTACACATATATAATAGAATATTGCCTGGACAGGGAAGGAAATGGGTTCTTGCCGTCTGTGGTGGCATAGATGGACTTGGAGGGAATTGCACTGAGTGGAGTATCAGAGAAAGACAGATGCAATGAGATTTTGCTTATGTATTGAATCTAAAGAATAAAATAAACAAACAAAAACAAACTCACAGATACAGAGAACATCTTGATGATTGCCAGATGAAAGGGGGGTGGGAGGATGATTGAAAAAGGGGAAGGGATTAAAAGGTACAAATTGGGGGCCGGCCGAGTGGTGCATTGGTTAAGAACTGGCTTGGGATGCCAGAGGGCCCCGGTTCGGATTCCACATATGAGGGCCAGTGACACTGCCCTCCACAGCTAAGATGCTGAACAA
>NW_017731801.1:610844-732731 GCF_001890085.2 Hipposideros armiger | reverse complement strand
GGCTGCTGGCTACATACGGTGGCCCATGGCAATCCACTGCCACAGGGGCTGCAGCCTACACCGTCGCGGGCGACTCATGGCAGCCCAGCTCCAGGTTGAGCTGTTGTTCAGCATCTTAGCTATGGAGGGCAGTGTCACTGGCCCTCATATGTGGGATCCGAACCAGGGCCCTCTGGCGTCCCAAGCCTGTTCTTAACCATTGCGCCACTAGGCCGGCCCTAATGCATGTTTCTTAAAATCACTCAGGTCTAACTTGTCTACTCTCAGGTGTAAGAAAGAAATGAGAAATTAGCTACAGTAGAGAGGATCACACAATATAATCTTTCCATAAATTTAAGTAACAGATGGAATAACAGAGGCCAATGTGGTGATCCTGAATATCACCACATTTTGGTAAATTACCAGCATCCTATCTCTACCGGATTGCCTCTAGTCTGGGCCTGAATTTCCATCTGGCTTGGGTATTTAAAGGAATCTCTTTCTGTTTAGCAAGCCTCATTTTTTTTCTTTTATCATGGAAACAAAATTGTGCTAGACTTTTCAGGACATTTCTGAATAGCATCATGAGTGGAATCATACCTGTGCTGGGTAATTAGTTAATCTCACTAGTTAGTCAGGTGAACCCAAACCTTCGCAGCCAATCCCTGAGTAAGACCTTAGAGCACCCACCACAAAGTCAGGGCATCTGTACAACACTGACCAGGCCATTAGCTAGGTTTCTGATAAGTTACTTTTTAACTACCATGGAAGAATTGAAGAAAATCTTCGGAGTTCTTTTTATTTTATCTCTAATAGCAAACAGAAGGCTTATTTGAAATTTAGAGACACTGTCTCTAAGAGGCTATTTGATTGTCTTAGTCAAGTAATTTATGTATATTTCATCTTGGAATGACGTAGTTAAAAAAGAAAATGTGAAGCTTGTTTTCATTGTAATTTTAGGTGTATGAATTGTAGGACTCATAACATGCTGCCTTGGTGCTATGCTAATAAAAGAAGTGCATATAGCATACTTGTAAAATGTGTTCCTTTTTTAATGCAATTGTTGTATTCATCAGGCGTTTGTGTCAAGTACAAAAGCCTTTGGTCCTAGATAATAAAAGCACAATATTTTTATAATCAAGACAGTAATCCTTTCAAGATGAAAGCAGGCATTCTTGCTGGACAGATATGAAAGATAAACACACTTTTTTACCATTAATTGGAATTTTGAAAGCATTGCCAAGGAAATGTAATTGACATCACAAAGTTGTTTGTTTCACAAAGTCCTATCACTTTTCATTATATTAGAAATCCATTCATATTCAGGACTTATCACAGTACACGATATATGCAATTATGTTTTTTTCAACTTGTTTTATATCTAGAGTCAGGATATGGATCTATGTAAACTGGTTCTAGCCCTGGCCATTGGTTATCACTGACAGTTCAAATCAGGGAGTAAGACATACTGTAGCTTTCCACCCTTAAATCAGTCTGGGGCAGGCAGTGCATAGTCTAACAACGAGCCCTCTTAAAATCTGGGGTCAAAAAGTTCACTCTAAACCACCTTAGAGAGGATGAATTTACAGATCTAGAGACATGGCCCACTCTCAAAAGGGGATTATAAGTTTTTTATTAGTGTGGACCACTACAGCCGCTTTAATGCTTGGAGGTCATCATTGCATTTGTAACCTGCTTTCTTTACTCCTTAAACCCAGGAGAGGCTCCTTGGGAGAGAGTCTCTGCTTCTTAGAGTCTAGATTCTACTAACCACACGATGCAGTGCGAGGAGTTTCCATGTTATCACCAGCCTTCCTTTCTTTTCTTTTCTTTTCTTTTTTTTTAGGTAAGTATATCAGCCTTCCTTTCCATCTATCAGTCCTTATTTTGTGATCTCAGATCTTCTTTCCTAGGATGATATTGGGTATGTCCACACAGTAAGAAAAATGATCACTCTGCTGATGGGGATTCATCACGACTTGTGGCCTCTCAACAGAACAAAACCAGCACAAAACAATATTAAAACATCAACCAAATTCTGAGTTATTAAACTAAAACAGGTCATATCTTTTATATGGTTCCTTTTCAGGAGGAGGTGGGGGCAAGACAGACCTCACAGTATTTCCTGCAGTATTCAAGTTCTGTATTCCATATCATCTATAGGAAATTTACATTTGCATGAGAAAATTCAACTGCCTGAAGGCACAGCCCAAAGTTAAGACACAGCTATTTCTCCAAAAGATAAGGCAATACACCTGGTTCCCGAGGCCCAGACTGCTGACTGTTGGTACCAGGAGCACCAAGGCTGCTTGCAGAAGAGCACAGGAAGCTTAGTCAAACGCATTTCTTGGTCCCATAGAGAGAAATTCTGGTTTGGTGGGTTTTCTTTCTTTGGGGGCTCAGGAATATGTATATTTTTAAAAGGTGCTACAAGTGGTTCTCAAGCCAGCCAAGTTTGAGAAACACAAAGCCGATGGCCTTTTACATTGTTATACACAGCCAGTTTCACAAATACACTATTTCAGACAACACTTCCTGGAAATTTCTTATGATTACAAATGATTGGGCCGCAACAAAAGTGAATTCAAACCTCCTTCTTCTGCAAAGTGGAGAATTTCTTAGTTTGAACTTTGAATTGATTTGGGGGATGGGTGCTTCTATACTTATCAAATTAAAAAAAAAATCCAAGACTCTGGCTCTACAGTCCTTGTATTTCTTCTTTTTTTCTCACTTCCCTCCAATTCTTTCAAGAAAAGTGTCTCATAATTACATGGACTAACCAAGATAGCTCAATCTTGAGATGAAAATAGTACCTTCCACTTTTTGGATCATGTGCTATGAGATATAGTATTATCCAAACTACCTGATTTAAACATCAGTGTGATGTGTATTTTAACTATTTTTCTTATGTGGTTTAAAAAAAATCTGTCAAACTTCAAGATTTTATCCTGGTTTTAGCTAATTAAAATTAATGAAATTTGAAAGGTGGGAAATGTGCATTTAACAATAAATAAGTGGGAAAAACCCTCTGCCAAAATTGAATTAGGAAAATGGACATTTCTTAAGCAGGACATGTAATGGGTATATGAAAAGATGTTCAATATCACTAATCATCAAGGGTCACCAATCATCAAGCAAATCACCTCATATCTGTTAATATGGCTATTTTAAAAATAAAATAAGTGTTGGTAAGAATATGGAGAAACGGGAACCCTGGTACACTGGTATTGTACAATGCTGTGGTGCTATGGAAACCAGTATAGAGGTACCTCAGAAATTCAAAAGTGAATTATCATAGAACCCAACAATTCCACTCCTAGATATACCGTATTTGCCGGCGTATAAGACGACTGGGCGTATAAGACGACCCCCTAACATTTCCACTCAAAATACAGAGTTTGTTATATACTCGCCGTATAAGACTACCCCCTCTTCCGCACACCTTCCACACACCAAATAAAAGGTAAAACAATATCAGATTTGATTTGGCCCACTGAAGTGCAAACAAGCGTATTGTATTTCGTGTCACCACATAACCGTTTTGGCGATGTTGAGCCACCATGTCTGCTACATGTTTTTCGAGTTCTGGCCAGTGTGGGGTGCCTCTTCTTAATGCACACTTACCCCTTGGCATACTCTTTAATGCTTTCTCATTTGATTTCCAGTCCCGAACCATCTTTTCTGTTACTCCATATTGTCTTGCAGCAGCACAATTATTATTTTCCTTAGCAAAGTTTATAACTTTCAGTTTAAAATTTGCATCAGACTTCTTTCTTTTGGCTGGTGCCATGATAGGGATGATAGGGGTTTGACTGGTCGACATTTTCTATGCTGTACTGTACAATGGTGCAGTATTGTGGTTGGCTGTTGGCTGTATACAAAGCCTGATTTGATTGGTCCCTGCTCCCTGTTTGCCCGCCCTGTCACTATAGCAGTCTGGTCCACCCTTGCATCAGCATCTCCCTGGGACCTCACTAGTGCGCAAGTGCAAGCTCTTCAACATTCTAACAGGCACCATGATAGCGCAAAATCGCGAATCTTCAATGCATATGTAAAGAAATATACGGTAACCCGAATTTACCACACTCGCAAAATCGCACACAGCCGACCATACACCCAGTATGGTATCGCGATTCGCGATTTTGCGCTATCATACTGGGTGTATGGTCGGCTGTGTGCGATTTTGCGAGTGTGGTAAAATCGCATAACAGCAAAATCGCATAACAGCCGAGCATACACCCAGCATCGCTGCTGATGCCTGAATGGTATGTGGAATGAAGTGGGCGGGCATCGGGAGGCCACTATGGCACGGGGCAAGCACTATGGGCAGTCTATCTGAAGTGTACCTGGGTATAAGATGACCCCCCACTTGGAGGCATATTTTTCAGGGCCAAAAAATCGTCTTATACGCCGGCAAATACGGTAGATCCAAAAGAACTGAAATCAGGATTGAGAAGAGATAGCTGCACTTCTGTGCTCACTGCAGCCTTGTCACAATAATCAAGACATGGAAGCAACCTAAATGTTCAATAGATGAACTGATAAAGAAAATGTGGTATATGCATACAATGAAATATTATTCAGCATTAACAAAGAAGAAAAGCCTACCATAGGCGATAATGTGGATGCAACCAGAGGACATTATGCTAAGTTAAATAAACCAGACACAGGACAAATACTATATGATTCCACTTATGAAGAATCTAAAATAGTCAGGCTCATAGAAGCAGAGAATAAAATGGTGTTTGCCAGGGGCTGGGGGGTCAGGGTTAAAACAGGAAATTATTAGTCAAAGGGTTACAAAGTTTCAGTTACAGTTACATAAGACGAATAAGTCCTAGAGATCTATTGTACAGCATAGTGCCTGTAGTTAACAATACTGTATTGTGTAGTTAAACATTTGCTAAAATGGTAAATCTCATGTTGCTTCTTAAAACAAAACAATACAAAGAAACAAAGACACAAACAAAACAACAAACGAGTAGGAGGAAACTTTTGGAGGTGATGGATACATGTTTATTTCCTGATTGTGGTGATGGTTTCACAGGTGTGTGCATATCTCCAAACTCATCAGATTGTATACATTAAATATGTCCAGTTTTTGTATATCAATTAGACCTCAATAAATGTTTAAAAATTGAATTAGGTGCATTCCATGTATTTATTTTCACTAGGCTAATAGACTACTTTGTTTTTAAGGCTACTTTTTATAAGACTTGCACTCTATGGCAAACATTTAAATGCGCAAGCATTTTTTTTTAGATTATTTCAATAAATAAATACAAACCACATGTTTTTAAAAATAGACTCAATTATAGGATGAGAAAATCCACATTCTAATCTCTTCTTCCACAGACTTGTATGATCTTGAAAAAGTCACGACTCCCCAAACTTCATTCATTCATTGAACAAACTTTTGAGTGATTTTCATGCAAGCCAAGTCCTATTCTAGACACATTAGACACTTTGTTTTCATGTGTAAAATGTGGAGACATAATTAGATTGCATTCAAGGTCTCCTTCAGCTTTAAAATGATGAATCTAGGACAAAATTCACACTTTCTCTTCATAAGGATTAAAGAGGCTGCTTGGATTTTCTCTGGAGAGCTGAATGGCAATCAGATATTTGAGAAAAGAAAGCAATAACTCCCTTAGAATTGCTGAAGGTCCTCTGATGATTATAATGGAGAATGAGTAAAATGGCATTTGGAGCTGGAGGGAGGGGCTGAGTGGGGAAGGTGTACCCCAGGGATCACTCCCACAGAGAGCAAAAACAAATCGCTAAGAGTTGTCACAGCAACAAGAGCAGTGGCAGCTGCAGCTGCGGCACTGAATGTGCTGAATACACAGTACCAGGAGAAGTGGAGCCAGGATGAGGGGAGACACGCATTCACGCGCGCGCGCGCACGTAATCTTTATCCTCAGTAGACTGGCCTTTTGCCTCCTGGAAAACAACTTTAAATGACGGGCGTAGTGATGCAGTTTGGAGGATCAGACACAGATACATTTCTCTGGTTAAGAAAGGGGAAGTAATGGAAGAGAGAACACCATCAGGAAGGTTGAAAGAGAGCTGGGGGGGAGAGGAGGTTGAACAGACAAAAGAAAAGGAGGCCAATGTTGAAGAAGACAGTTTTCAGGAAGAGATGTCCAGTGAAGTTACTTAACATCGAAGTAAAAATGCTGTTTTGTCACATATACATCCATACCTTTGTATTCTACGTGATCTATAGTAAAGCCTGTCTAGCTCAATAATGCTTTGGGAAGTGGTTTGCTTTTAGGAAATGTCTTGCTTCAAGACACATGTAAGGTGAAATCAGGCACTGAACCATGGAGGTTGTGCACATCTTGGTTATAAGAGAATTCAGGTGATACAGTCTTTACTGATACATTATTTTTTCTTGTTTCGGAAATGGGAACTTTTGGAGAAATGAATACTCAATCTACAAAGTTATGCAAATTCAATGCACAAATAATGATCACATGAAGAATTATATGCAGAACTTAAAATGGGGATTCAGGCAAGAGGTGGGAGGAAGGAATCATACACTTGAATGCAGTAATCAATCTTGATTTCCAAATTGAATTGCAAAGGCTAACACTGCAATTGAGTAATTTAAGGAGTGTCTCTTCCCACCGCTACCTCTCATTTTATGAGGCAACACCATAGGTACTAAACAAAACCAATCTAGTCAGTGAGGTCACATTTCTTAAAACCCTGGTAATAAATGGTCAAGATAATCCTGAGCTTGATCATTCCTGCTTGTATTTTCAGTGACTTCAATTGAATTAAATTATGGTTTTCAGCTCTATTTTTCAAATAACTTTTTTCTATTGTTTATTCTTCTAATCATAAAAAGGAAATGTGAATAATGAGAAAATACAAAATACACCAGAATGCAAAAAAAAGAGAAGAAAATCATTTTGGTCTATTTTATTTTAGTCTTTTTTTCTATGCATGTGAAAACATAAAAATATAATTTGTTTCAATTTAAAGTTATAATGACAAATATAAAATGATTTTTTAATTAAATAAAAACACACTAATTCTACAAATACTTATGAAGTGCTTACTGTGTTACCAGAAAAAAATCCAAGTTTAGAAATAAATGTTCTGGATGAGGAGAAACAGAGCACAAAGTTGTCACTGCAGATTTTTCCAACCAAAGGGTAATATTTATGCCTATTCATCCCCAGGTGCCATTTAATACAGATCCTTGTGTTATGGACACCTAACTATTTCCATTAGCACTTGATATTTTATTAGAGTGTAGGTGAGGGTGGGGAAGTGATATGTTATAAAATATTTAATATTTAGAGATGTTTAACTTCATGTGACTTTATTTCACATATTTAACCTCACCTTCTTCCCTTTTAAATTGGATCTACTGTTGTTCAGTAAAACAAATTGCAATTACTCTAATCACATTTTTTAAAAGCTTGTACCAATTTATGTGTTTTTATTGTGGAAATATACTTACATATGGACAAAAGATTATGAAGCAAACATGTGTAATCAACTCTCAGATCAAGAAATAGAATACACAGGGAACTGTAGGACTTCAGAACCCCTCCCCATTTGTTCTCATCCTATACAACGCCCTCCTCCATGGTAACCTCTTATTAACTTTTGAGATCATCTTTTCTTTCCAACTTTGCAGGTACACTTACACAAGATAGCTGCTTTAGAACTTTACATTAATGGAACAATATAGTAGTTAATTATTTTGTTTCCTGTACATTTAGCTCTATGCTGTATTTCCCTAGATTCATCCATTATATAATATATATTATGCCACATAGAATTCCATTGTATTGATATACTCTAATTTATGCAACCTTTCTATTTTAAATGGACACTTGAGTTGTTTCTAGTTGTTGTCCAAAACAAACTATATAGCTGTGAGTATTTTTATGAGCATGCATCCTGGCACATACATACAAGCATCTCTCTGATGCCTAGGAGGAGAATTTCTGGGTTGAAGGTATAAACGTTTCAATTTTATTGGAAAACGCTACTCTGTTTTCCAAAGTTATACTCATATTCTCACCAGTGGTGGATCAAATTTCTGACTGTTTCAATCTTATCAATATTTAGTTTTATCAGATGTTCTAATTTTTAACCAATCTGTGTAGTGGTATCTAATTGTGATTTTAATTTTAATTTTCCTGGTTGCCAATAAACTTAATAATGTTTTATAGATTTGTTATTTGAGTTTCTTGTTCAGTGCCTGTTCAAGTCTGACTCATTTTTCTAATCTATTGTCTGTACTTTTCTTACTGGTTTTGGTAATTAAAATGTTTATTTTAAGATTATTGTAGATTCACATGCAATTGTAAGAAATAATACAGAGAAATCATTTGCCCATTAATTAGCTTCCTCTTATGGTAACGTTCTGCATAAGTATTGGATAATATTATAATCAAGACACTGACACTGATAAAATCAACATTATTCAGCTATCTCATTGTATAGGTACTTGTATTTTTGTGTGTGCACACACATGTATATTTAGTTCTCTGCAATGTTATCACTTATGTAAGTTTGTGTATCTACTGCCACAGTGGAGATACTGAACAGGTCCGCCACCATAAGGATCTCTACTGTTGACTGTTATAACCACAGCCACCTTCCCACTCACCCCATCCCCACACCCTCTCTGAAAACCACTAACCAGTTCTTTACCTCTATAATTTTGTCATTTCAAGGATATTATATAAACGAAATAATACAGCATGTAACGTTTTGGGGTTGGCATTTTTTTTTTCTCGCTTAGCCTAATTCCCTGGAGATTCATCCAAGTTGTTGCCTGATCATTTATTTTAATGTACATGTACCCACAGGTCTGGGACATTCACTTCTGAATTTTCTCCTTTGTGATTCACCATTATATTTTTTCAATACCACCGTTAGGAACTATTGCCAGTTTATATACTCCTCCCTTTTTTACCTTGGTGTACAATGAGAGTATTTTTACACTTTTGCCTAAGTTACAACATTTTGAGATACTGCCACGTGTATGTATGCATTTCTGTTAGTGTCCTGGAAGACTGGGATTCTAATTTGGATTTAGAGTAAATTTAAGGTAAGGTCATTCAAGTACACTTTTGGAATGGAAATTTGAAAACAGCATTAAAAAATAAACTCCCTCAAAATGGGAAAGTTACCTGAAAAAATAGTTGCTATTCTAAAATATCTTTTTAAAATCTCTCTGCTTCTTCAAAGATTTTAATCACTATGTTGTACACTTGAAATTAATATAATGTATGTCAACTGAAATTGAAGAATAAAAATATATGACAAAAAAATCTAATTCTGGAAGTCAGGATGGGAGTGTGAGTCCATTGGATGAAGAAAATACTGGTTTTGACTTTTTTCTGTTTTAGTCATGTGGATGCTTTACCTCAGAGAACTGCTGAAGGCAATAGCCATGGCTAAAGGTAGCTTAGCTTTTTGTACTAACAGATTCCTTGTATCGTGATGAGCCAGTGTTTTCAGATAAGGCTTTGTCTCTTTTACATATATATTACAGAATAAAATACTGTTCTTAGAAATGTCCTTTGGAGATGACAAACAATAATAGCATATGCTCACATGTCTTTTTCTCAGAGTAGCCTTGAAATTTGGGTTCTCATCTCTACTGATTCATCCGGGAGCAGTAGTTTCACTACGTTGTGTCTCAAAGACAGTGACTTGACCTTGAATTCCTTAGTGTCCCCTATGTATGAGACTTGCACTCAATGTTTGCAGAGGGCATGTATGCATAAATAAATACTGAAATAAATAAATGCACTATTTGTGTAACTATATACACATTGCCCACAATAAAAAACAAAATCCTCATAAAATATAGCCTTTTCTGTACTTTAAACAAATTGAGAAATGGTATGCATATTTTTATTGTTTTGCTTTTCTAAACTATTTTCCTTTTCTAGAAAATTTCCGGCATTCTCTATAACCAGTGATTACAAATTAAATTAAATAGCTTTGTGAAGCTATTGAAGCAAATAAAAGTGAAAGAAGCATTTTATAACTTGTCAAGCAGTGAGGATTATCACCGCATTTTAAATTTTAGATAGGAAAGAGACTATACATAATTATATATTTAAACACTAGCCTAATTATGATATCCAAAGCATGTGACCTAAATAAACTTAATAAAAATATTTAACCTTATTTTCTATTGTTTCATTATGTGAATTACAGAATTTATTTGTCAGTTTACACCAGTTAACAACAGAAAATGATTTCAAAGAGTTTTGAAATTCTTTAAAACTTTTGAAGTATCAGAACCTAGAATTAAAACATTAAAAAAAATTCATTGTTATATGTTAGTGTGCATGTATGTGTCCCCGTGTATGTTTTAAACTAACAGCTTTGTAGAGATAGAAATCACATACCATACAATTCACCCATTTAAAGTGTACAATTCATTAGTTTTTTTAGTATATTTACAGAGTTGCGCAATCATGTCAACCATTAAATTCTATACTATTTTCATCACCTCAAAGAGGAATCCCATGCCCATTAGTGGTCATTTCCCATTCCTCCTTTTCCCTAGCTCTTATTGATCATTAATCTACTATCTGTATGAATGGATTTGCCTATTCTGGACATTTATATAAATGGGATCATATAATACATATGTGGTCCTTTATGACTGGCTTCTTTCAGGTAACATAATGTTTTCAAGGTTCATCCATGTTGTAGCATGTGTCAGGATTTAATTTTGAACTAAACCCTAAAGAACAACATATTTTAGTCTAGTTGAGCCAATTCAAAGACAAAAATTTCACAGAACAGTTACTCTCCGTTGGAATCACCACACATTTATATCTTTGTGAATAAAACTGTATATCTCTGTAGCTTCTAACATGTACTTTGAAGATACTGTTACTTCACAAATGCTGAATGAACGAGTGAATGAATGGATATGAAAAAGGGGTTAACTCTAACGTTGCCCAGTTTCAACTGCTACTAGATTTTATAACATTATACGACGCTATGAGTCAATGAGTTTCTTGAAAAACACAATCAATGGTAAACTACACCAATGAGACAAAAACATCATCAGCAACATTTAGGCAAGTAAAGTTTTAATGAAGCAGTTGATAGACTAGAGGTGGCTAAGAAATGACTTTCTTCATTTCTAAAACCATGTATTGGTCAATAAACAACATGACAGAGCTTGCCAATCAAACAAGAGTCAAAACAGATGCGCGTACCCTGAAAATTGCCCTAACATACCAGCGACTGTGATAATGTGTACTTTCAAGAATGACCTGCCAGAAAACCAATCTGTCTTGGCGAATACTGGGAGAACCACCGGAATTTTCACAGTGAGGTTCCTGTTCTGAATGGCCGTTACATGTTCCCATGTGCACACTCGAAGGGAACTTAGAGGGCAGAGTCAGCTGTGTGAAAGAGTGGGACCACTGGGAGGTCAGTGAAATGCCATTCAGAGAGTGAAAAACCTTCCAAATAGTGCCAAGGATCTTTTTAAGCAGTCATTTAATATAACAATGATGCTTTCAAAGAAGAATAAAGGGTGATGTATGTTTTTAAGGAATCATAACTCACTGGAAAATGAAAGCCTTGAAAGAAAGCCCTGCTAGTTCCAAATATTCTGCAATTTTGCACAGATGTATTTTGGTTTCTAAGCAGTGGTGGTGCTGAAATGTCAGGCAGGCTGGGGAGTATTTGTTGTTAGCTTTGTGGATGATTTGGCTGCCTTCGTTATTTGCCTGGGGAGCACAAGCTGAGGGTTGCAGTTAAGCTTAAAGGCAACACGGATTTGCATGTCTAGTTGGTGATCTTTGTCAAAAGTGTTTTTCAAATCCAATTTACAAACCCAATGCATTAAGAAACAGGGATAGAGAATTACATTGCATAACTATACTTTGCATAACCCTGATAGAATGATTATTTGTTGGGGACTATTAAACGTAATTCTTTAAAATAACCTGGATTTAAATACGCAAACTACTTTTAGACTAGTCACTTCAGAATTATCTAAAGTGTAGAGAATGTGAACAGAGCCATAGGTTTAAAACATAATGCTTTTTAAAAATAAGTAAATACAAATAGATTCAAACTATCTGAGTATTTATTGTAGTATTTTGTGGCTAATTATAGGCATAAGAATCCAATTATAAAGTGAAAGTTGTAACTGGATAAACTGCAATGATTAATCTTCTTAAAACCATAAGGTATTATTATTGCAATCATAGTAAAAGAGTAGAATGTTATGCAGACATTTATTTCTTGACTTCCCATTAAGGAATTATGTCTTTTTAAGTAATCCTAAAGAGGATGCTAATTTTCTGGTTTCTGTGTAATCCAATTAAGTAAAATTATTGGTTGCCTCTCCTGTTCTAGGTACTGAGTGTGATAAATGAGGTGTATTCAGAATGATTAAGACACAGTGCCTATGCCCAGCAAGTTTCTAGTCTAGTAAGGAAGCCAGACCTTTAATAAATGATTCTACTATGTGATAATGGCAATATAAATATATACAAGGAACAAATATTTCCTGACGAATGGAACAATTCATACTGCAGAGGTGTTGGCCAGGGAAAATTTCCCGAAGAAGCTATATCTGAACTGAGGTTTAAAATGGTAACCACTGATGTGCCAGACAGGCAAAGGCGGAAAGACAGGAGATGATCCAGGAAGGGGCCCTTCAAAGGCAAGAAACTTGAAACATTATATGTTCTGGGATACAAGGAATTATAATCATTCCTATATGAGTTGTGACTTTTTAAATATAAATAAGAAAAGCTTTTTCATACATAGTAGTTCCCCCTTATCCTAGTGGGATATGTTCCAAGACCCCCAGTAGATGCTGAACTCACAGATACTAACAAACCCTATATAGACCATGTTTTTGTTTTCCCTAAACATACGCACTGTTTCACTTAAAGGAAATACTTGAAAGCTTCTCTCTGGCATATCCAAATTGCCTGCATCACTGCTCTTGCGCTTTGGGGCCACTATTAAGTGAAGTGTGGGTTACTTGAACACAGGCACTGCGATACTGCAACAGGCGCTCTGATAACACAGGGGGCTGTTACTGAGCGACTAACCAGGGGGGTTTGATGAACAAAGGGATTCATTCACGTCCAGGATGTAGGATGGCTCGAGGTTTCATCACTTTATTCAGAATGTTGTGAAATTTAAAACTTTTGAATTGTTTATTTCTGGAATTTTCCATTTAATATTTTTAGACCACAGTTGACTGCGGGTAACTGCAAACTCAGAAAGTGAAACAGTGGGTAAGAGGGGACTGCTGTAATACAATAATTAATTTGATGCTTTTCAAAACAGTGTGAACTGGAACAGCCGTTAAAAAAAAAAGTGCCACTAAGATTACATCTTATAAAAATACATAGATTTTCTTGAATGGAATTGTTTGTTTGTTTTGACATAGTAACAAATATATTTTTACTATAATTAAAAGCAAGGCTGTAAGAGGGTAGCTGAAATTACTTTTAAAACGGTAGCTTAGAATGAAAGATTCATTATACTTTTCAAATCTTCATCTTATCATTTAACAGCCATATGACCATGGGCAAGTCATGAACCTTTAAGCATCTGTGACCTAATTATATCACAGTCCTGCCCTGCCCATGCCCCTTCTAAAGGAAATTACCCAGATCACAGGCTCTGTCATCAGGTGGTCATCTTTTATATTATACTACACAACAGTTCAACTTCCATTCATCAGACCAGTTACTATTCCTACTATTCCTATGAGTTATGAATGGTTAAGAGAGTACATACCTGCATTATTCACCTCATACATACACAAAAAGGGACATTAAAGGGGCAGGAACTAGTTGCCATTATTTTCTCTTTCCCCAAACAGATTTAAAACACTTGGGCCGGCCGAGTGGCGCAATGGTTAAGAACTGGCTTGGGACGCCAGAGGGCCCCAGTTCGGATCACACATGTGAGGGCCAGTGACACTGCCCTCCACAGCTAAGATGCTGAACAACAGCTCAACCTGGAGCTGGGCTGCCGGGAGTCGCCGGCAACAGCTAGGCTGCAGCCCCTGCTGCAGTGGGTTGCCATGGGCTGCCGTGTGTAGCCAGCAGCCAGTGTGAGCGGCCAGCAGCCGCAGTGAGCGGCTGTCCAGAAGACAGAGACTGGTCTGCCTCGCCCGGGAAGAGCGCAATGATGATGCCAACTTGGGCCAGTGAAGCAACATCCTCCACAACTAGACTGAAGAACAAAACGACAGCAACTTGTCTGTTCCCCTTCCCCCAATTCCCCAGCGCTATTCCCATCCCCCCCAACTCCCCAATAAAAATCTTTAAAAAACAACAACAACAACAAAAAAAAATACACTTGTACTGGTCACCTCAGGTGGCCATAACAAAATACAGGCTAGGTGGATTAAACAACAGAAATTTAGCCTCACGGTTATGGAGGCTGGAAGTCCAATATCAGGGTGCTAGCATGGTCAAGTTCTGGTGAGGACTGTCTTCCTGGTTTGCAGGTGGCTACCATTTTCCTGTGTCCTCACATGGTGGAGAGAGAGTGATCTCTCTCTACCTTCCTCTTCTTATAGGGAAACCGATCCCAGCATGAGGTCCACATCCTCCAGTCCTCATCTAAACCTAATTACCTCTGAAAGGCCCCATCTCCACATACAATCACATTGGGAATTAGGGCCTCAAGATAGGAATTTTGGGGGGACACAAATATTTAATCCATAACAACATTTCTTTTGATTTTCATTATAGAATTTTATGTAATAATTCTTTGAGGAATCCTGAATTGAAAGACCATGGACTTTGGGGCCTGAGAGATAAAAATTAATCTAAAGCCCCATTGCTATTAATATTTACCTTTGTGGTGTGGACAAATTAGTTCACTTCTGAGCTTCATTTTAGGAATTTGTTAAGTGAACAATAGTGCTGATCTTTTATTTTGCTTCCACATATTGAATATTTGCTATGTGCATAACACTCTGCTAAGAATTTTATTATCATTATCTCCTGAAGTCCTCAAAATAAAATTATGATACATTTCACCCATTTTTACAGAGGAAGGCTCTGAAACTCAGAGAGGTTAAGTAAGCAGTTTGACTCACTTGGCTAGTGAATGGATATGAACCTAAATAAAGCTGATTCCAAAGCCTGTATCTCTATCCACTGTACTTACTGCTGCCACATTTTAAAGAAGATTATGGTGAAGATTGAAGAAATAATTATATAATGAATTGTGATCCTCCCAGCAAAGCATCGGTACCTGACAAATGTCAGTTCCACTTTCTCCCTCTATTCTTTTCTACTATTTTATTTAAGGGCCCTATCGAGTTAAAATGTCTTCATGAGCAATGTGTTTTACTATCAAAGAAAATCATACAACAGCAAAAAGATTTTAATGGACCATGGAACTCATTTTTATGAGATTTTAAAAATATGATTTCCCTTTGGTCTCCAAAAATGAGTTTAAATGAAGTCTTTAAAGATTTCAGAAATTAATTTTTCATGCCAAATATTTGATGAGCTGCTGGAGATATTTCTATAAAATATCAGTGACTTCTCCGTTATTCTCTCGTAGTCCTTGACTGCTACTCAGAGACACCCACAGACACTGGGAAAGCTAAGTCTTGTGGTTGCCAGATTCTCTGGGGGTAGAAAAAGAACTTTGCTATGTGAGATGCATTTAATATAAAATAGTTATGAAAGAATAAGAAAAGAATGTGTTGCTTTCCTGACAGTTCAACTTTTCAGATTTGAAGTTTCTATAGTAACTAAAAAAGAATAAAATATTAAAGCTCAGGAACCTATGTGAGTCAGCCATCTTTATATTTCTTCTAAATCAAAATAGAGCTATGTCCATGTAATAAAACATAGCTTAGCCCTTATTGCTATGTGAGGGATGGCTGTATTTCTCATTTGACTCAGATGTGCAGTCACACATTAACTCAAGGAGCTACCATATTTTTTTGTTACTTGTGAGAATGTGGTATAATGTGAGTTATAACAGAGAATGATTTCTTCTCTTTGTTCTAACAGGGCTCATTAACTCTACGGTTTAGCTGTAACCAAGATCAAGGCTTGGACATAAAAATATATTTAAATATGTTATCAAAGCAGCCTTTCCTCAAATAATGGATTGGACATTTCAGGAGCACAAGGAGGATTATAAGGTGACTTTGGATGATGGTTTTATGTAGCTTTGATCATGTCTGGTAGTGAAATGTGGACAGGTGAATTGATTAAGCCAGAATTATGCCCTTTACTTCCCCTTCTCTGGAAAACCCTTAGCCAATAACAGCAGACTTTATATTGTGAGGCAGACTGAAGCTGTAGGGACTCAAATTTTGTTCCATGCAAATACACCTACAAGTTAAATTCAAAGTAATTATGCCTTTCCTGCTTCATATCAGTACAGAAACTAGAAGACAGACAGAAACTCTTATGGGGCCCTTAGGGGTGAACTGCTGGAAACAATTTGAAAATTATCTTGTCTAAAGAAAATCTGTCAATCCAGTTTTCTCCAAGAAGATTCCAGATTATATCCAGTGGCTTGCAATGATGTTTTTGTATTAGCTTTTGACTTTGGGCAATTTGTAGTGCCACCACGACAGATCTAGGCATGAACAGTGGGACCAAAACAGGGGTCCAATCCATCCAGCAGTCATTTTAATAGTTATAAAAGTTTCCTAAAGGCTAGGGCTAAAAGCCAAGGCAATATGTCCCAAAGAAAATGCTTCATTTCTTAGAAACAAGTCACTAAATCAAAAGTGACAAGGGGCAGCTGAGTGGCTTAGTTGGTTAAGAGCTCACTCAAGAGTGTGAGCTCTGAGTAACAGCGGTTCAATTCCCAGCCTGACCCGAGCTGCCACTGAGCTGCCAACAGGTGGCAGAATGGCTCAGCTTTAAAAAAAAAAGAGTGACAAGCCACCAGGGGGCCAAAGACTGTTCAGAACATTTGCTGAATGATTTCCTCTCTGAGTCACTTGTGCAAGATTTGAACATTGATGAAATAAAAATGTGTCGAGCTCCACTATGTATTAAATAAGGTTCTTTGCTAGTACGAGAGCTGGAAATACTGGTTTGGCTAATACTGTGGTAGTTAAAAGATATTGCTGAGAAATTTTGATATTGCAGAGGACTAAAAAGTACGACATTTATGGACTTTTTACTATGTGCTAGGCACTGGATAAAACCTACAATTTGGATTATTTCTCAGTGAAAAATACCACAGGGTAAGGTAACAGAAATTAGTATTTTTAGTGCATCTCCTTTAATGCTTGCTACAAACCCAAAGAGGTAAGTATTATTTCAATTTAACAGGCGAGAGAAGTAGCTTAAGTGTGTAAGACACATAATCATGGCCACGCAATTAATCATGGTGGAGACAGGCTTCTAATTCCAGGGCCATTTTCTTAACAACTTGTCTACACTTTGTGATTGGGGGTAGCCTCAGAATTTAGTGAGAACAGAGGTGTCTATAATTTTCTCAAAACAAATTCCTGGATTTCCACTTAGTTTTTCTGATAGTACAAAGGCTCCCCATGTCTTTTCTATACCAGTGTTGTCTTTTTTTGTCACCCACTTCTCTCTAAGGGAGAGACATTTGTTAATATCGCTAGTCAGAGGTTGACTCACTGATTAGGCTACAATGAAAAATAGGTAAGATTATTGTACCTTTATTTTATTTATTTATTTAGTTTTTATTATTTCAGCTGAGCCATCCTGCCACCTGTTGGCAGCTCAGCGGCTACTCAGCTCGGAGGCTACTCAGCTCGGAGGCTACTCAGCTGGGGCCAGAACTACAACTGCTGTTGCTCAGAGCTCAAACTCTTGAGCGAGCTCTTAACCAACTGAGCCACTCGGCCGGCCCCTTATTGTACCTTTAAATCAGACGGATCCACATTCTCTTCTCTCTTTAGGGCTTCCAGTGTTAGACACCAAGGCAAAGACAGCAATTTCTTTCAATTCCTGCTTGTATTCCGCGTGGCAGAACTGATAAACCAACTTAAGGACATTATTAAGGCTAGTCCCTTGTTTGCTCTCTAGGTACTCCTGAGAATGCTGTTAATAAATTATATGGGAGAGGGGAATGTTGAGAGGTGAGAATTGGAGGATTCAGAGGCCCAGAAGAGACCCTGAGACCGAGGCTTGTGTTCCGAATCAACTTTTAATGCATTCGAAATATTAGTTGCTTGCATAGATGTTAGCTGTTAGTAAATGGTAGTTTGCTTCAAGTTCTGCTCTGATTCCTTATGTGAGGCTCCCTTGGGAACTTCCTGCACGGAGGTAGGAGTGGCTTGGTTCGGCATTGTTTTGGGATATCTCTGGACTCATGGCAGGGGTACCTTCAAAATGCTATCACAGTTTCATCCAAAATGATATCGACCCTTTGTCTGATATATGTTGAGATGTATTTTCAAAAATTTTCATTTGTCTTTTTAAACTTTCTTTAGAGTACCTTCTGCTATAGAGCAATTTCATTTGAGATGGTAGTCAAATTTTTTAGTCTTTTCCTGTATTATTTCTGATTTTGGTAATATGTTAAGAAAGGGCTTTCCCATTGTAAAAATTAAAAATATATTTCTATATTATTATTTTTAAAAAGTTTTTCTATTTTTTTTTTATAATTTAAATCATTGGTCTATCTGGGATTTATTTTTGTATGGTATATGGTGGGTACCTAACTTAATTGTTTTCTTCCCCTCCAATGTTTAGGCATTTGTTCCAATGCCATTGATTAATTTTACTAGTTTTGAAATTCCAACTGTAATTACTCCACTACTTGCCTTTTAAATTCTTGTCTAAAACCAGTTATATGCTAACATTATTTGTTTTCTTTAAGCAATCATATTTCTTTATAAAAATGTCCAAAATATGCATATGCTCTTTTGGAACCATCATAAACACTTAACGTTTGATGCATAATTGAGCATATTTATCTCCTCCCTGTTAAATCTCAGATGTGAGTGCTTTTTACAGTCACACTGACTACGCTAGTCTTCCTTCGAGATATGCTAAGATATGAATTAGGGAACTTGCCTATCAATTCAGAAAGTGACACCCCAATACTACCTTCATATAGTACAGATAATCCCAAATCATAATTTTTTTGCAAAAGACAATGTGACCTCTGTCCTATTGAACTTTAATAAGAAAAAAATGTCACTGATTTAGAGAATGCCAATTTTTGTTAGGGCTGTAATTATAGGTCTAAAATGACTCAAGACTTGATAGATAAGCAAACAGAGGCTTACTGAGGTAAAAATGCAGAGCTATGCCTAAAATTCAGATAAACCATAACAATAACTATTGATAAGGGCATCAGCAATAATTTGAATATGTCTGATGTTGTAGGCCCTATGAGACATCACTTAAATTCTTATAATAACCACAATAATATTTTGATGTTTTAAGTGGGAAAATTGAGGTGCAGAGAACTTCAGTTAACTTACTGATTTCATACAACCCATCAGTGGTACCACTGGGTGCTGGGATTTTCACTCAGATTGATCCAATCTAAAGTCCGGTCTAAATTATCCGTTTGCTAATTCACCCCTTTTTTCTTTTACGTCCATGCCCAGTGACTGAGGCTAGCAAGCTGCAAATGGTAATCAAAGAAATGTCTTCCTCAGAGAATATCTAAATATGTCAAATGACAACCAAACCTATCAATAAAGCTTTGTCTTCCTGCTATACTGCAGGAAAGTCATAGAGAAAAGCTATTTGAGCCACTATTTCTGTTTAACAAAGATGGAGTTATGATTGAAAGATTTTGGCAAGGATTTTAAAGGCATTTTTATGCAAATGTCTATATTTACCTATAATCAGAACAATCTTTATGGTTTTGCCCTATATTTGCAGTTTCTCTCTGTCAGGACAAATTCACATTCTGAAAGGTCAACACCATCCTTAAAAATTTAATAAAATAGAAATATTTTATACTAACACCTTCATTTAAAGGAACAGTTTGAAATGTACTGGGTATGGCTTCTGGGTTCACTTAATTTACAGACAGCCCATTTCAACTTTCTCTAGCTTACACCCTCATGGTTCAAATAAATTAAATAAGCCTTAAAAAATTGAAAAGCGGAAGGGGGCTATTTCCTGTACAAAATGGGAAAAAGCAGACAGCTCCAGTTGCTCTCACCCAAATGTCCCACCTCAAGGCTCCAAAGATAAAGGACGTGGCTGGAGATGGTGGGGATGTTTCTACCTCTCTTGGACCTGTGCTGATGCTGGGCTCCCATTTTAAGTTGCTTGCTTAATTTTATTGAGGAAACTGAGAGGCATTAAGTTGGGTTTCAGATCATCTAGACAAGAAAGCTGGGCACTGTGTCACTTCTACTTTCTTTGATCATGCTGCTTCTCCCCCCAGCTGCTGTCCACCAAAGAAGAGCTAGGACTTAACCAGATTCTTCCCCAAGGCCGCTGCATCAGAAATGGTGGGTGGGGGAACTGGCTTGATGCTTTTTCTCACCTGTGGGTTTAACATTTGGCAACTTTTAAAATTAAAACATGTCTTTGGCTACATGACAATAGCTAGTAAAAAATTACATCCAATACATGAATCAGGTAAAATTTAAACACAACCACTATCTAAGTCCTGAACAAAGCCTGACTTTGTATTTTTACTTTAAAAAAAAAAAAGATAAATAACACTTGAATGTTTTTAAACTGACAATATAATGGAACATGTCCAAGACTATACTCCTTATCCTAATTTACAGTAAACATTCACAATCAGAGCTTTAAGGAATAACTGCTGCAACATGAAAGATATTTCTAGGCAGGAGGAACTAATGGCTTTTATTGGGAGGGGATGAGTACTTCACAAAAACCAAGCAAATCCAATGGGCTCCTCAGATATTCAATAAGGGGTGAAGTGATGCTACTCTTCTACGAGATGAAAAACTGACATGAAAAATATAAGTATCATTTGTTGCAAACTATTTTCAATATTTGGCTTTTCAGAAAAAGGAAAAATGCAGCCTAGAGCCAGTACATTTCGTCATTTAGTTTCATTACAAAAATGACAAAAACTTACTGGCTTGGAAATATTAAAGGCAACAGGATGGGATGTAGAATTCCATTAATAGTTTTCAAATCTAGAGAAATTTCAAGCAAGGGAAGAGGTGAGGTGCTAAATGGAAAGCTTCTCAGGTTCTTAAAAAAAGGCCTTTACAAAGCTGAACTGTTCCCCAGTGGTTCTTTCTGGGGTAAAACCTATTCTACACTTGAAAGATTTTCCTACTGTGGGAGGTCATCCAGAAGCCATGACGGCCACCTGACCCAGGCCATTGGAGGCTCCTCCCCGCCTCTCCTGTCCTTGAACTGTGTGTTCTGCTTGACCTGACCACTCCCAGAAGCTGTTCCAAGGATACAGCCTTGAGATATAAATGTGTGGAGACCATCTGAACCGGGCAGGTGACTGAACCCTCTAACATATATTTTTAAGACTCTGGTGGGCGGCTGTGGAGATAGACTCGTCTTGCGGCCACCCAAGACCAGCCCCTGTAAGTCCCCTTGCTCATTAAGCCTGCCATCTGCCATTCTGGAGTGGTCTGCCTCTTTCTTCAGTCTCTCTCTGCCCTCGGTGTACAGGGCCAATTTCAGATTACACCTGGGAAGCTCCTGAGGTTTCAAACCAACACTGGCTTTGTGAGGTCCAGCAATTATTATAACTTAAACTAACCCTTCTGCACTCACAATGGCAGATAGACAGGGAACAGGTGCTAAAGACGACTTAGGACCCCAGATAGCAATGCTTATAAATCTACAGTTTGCTTCAAGAAAAGGATACACACAACATCATTAAGGTAAGGGTATGCATGCAGGCAGCCAAAGGCTGTCTGGTAGCAAGGGACGTGTAACTGCCGTCCCTCTGTAAGGGCCATATTGGGAAGACTTTTCCTGTTGGATCAGGGAGCACTGGCATGTGCACAGAACCCCTGGAAGCGAGACAGCCCCAAACAGGGTCTTAGCCAGAATTTCTTGTAGAATTTCTTGACCCATTGGCCAAGCAGGTATATTCTCATTAGGTAACAGCAAAGCACCACGCTCCCCACACTCATTCTCAGCCGCAGGAGTCCCTCCAAGAACAGCTGTAAAGCATCAATCTCACTATTATCGAGAAACAAAGCTGACAAGATGGTAGGAATGATCCTGAAACTCCTCATACTCTTAGTTACAAAACAATACTATTAATCAATAACTCTCCTGCTGTGGCCAAGAAGTGTGCCTTGCAGGTAACTTAAGCAAAAAGCTCAGGGCAATTCCAGACATGCTGGTGTTAACCCTTACAGCCACCTAGAGACTTGCTTGCTCACAGGAACTGCTCAGGAAAACGTCGATTTATTGCCAGGTAATTCCAATGATATTATTTGAGGAGATAGATGTAGTGATGCTTTCAGATTTCCAGCAAGTTCATTGTATAAAACAACTGTTTTAAGAGCTGTGTTGTGAAAGAGACATCATTTTTGTCTTTTACTTCAACATCAAAGGTAAGTGAAACGCTGCAGTCCTTCTAGAAAATAGCACCATGTTATCGCTGTGAAATATACATTACTATGAGCCTCCAGGAGGGTCATAGTCTTTCAGACAGTCCCTAGTGGAATCTTCATGACATAAGTGAAGGTGAAGGTATCACTAGTTTGTTCATTTGGGTATTGGCTTATTAAATCGTTCCAGTTATAAGTTTATGGCCTCTTAGCTCCAAATCTACCCTTCAGTGCCCTGTTTGTGATGCTGGAACATGTCTTTCTCACCAGCTGGCACAATGCTCATCTTTGTTTGTAAAGGGCTCCCAAGGGACACTGGGGGAGAAAGGAACTTCTCTTTTAGGGTCTGGTGTGCTGTGCTTCTTCCTGTGTGTGTGGGGCTAGGCTGACACGTAGGGTGTCCAGTGGAGATGGCCCTTGATGAGCTCAGCAGGTGGCTTTGGGAGTGTCACAGACATGTCCGCTGGTCTCCTGGAAGCAAGTTCCGTGGCACCTTAGCTTCTGGTCAAGCTCTGTGTGCAACACAGCTGTTTTCCACAGAGCGAGTCCCAAGAGCAAGCAGCCCAGCTGGCTTCCTGGAGCATTCCATTCCCACGGATGGCTTGCAGGTGAGGTCCCCTGGGACGCTTCCTACTAGCTTCCTGGCTAGGTCATCTGGGGTCCTAACTGGCTTCCCAAGTTCAACCGCAACCCTAGCATGCCTTCCTGGACAATTTCGTGGGCACCCCAGCAGACGGTTGTTTCTACATTGGCCTTCTGAATCTGAACAAGCTGTAGCCCAGGACAATGCAGAAATAGTCTCTATCATCCAGTGGGCTGCGACCTTACTTTCTCCAGTGAGGTCTGAGTCCCCGCCCTAGGGAGGAACGCCATTTCTACCACTTTCAAGTTTGTTCCTTTCTTGGGTGTATGTCCTTAAGCCCTAGAGTATTTTGGGGAGTTTTATTTTGTTTCTTCTTAGTTAATTCCATGTAAAAAGTTAATCATTCTTTATACTAAGCCTTTCCTGCTCAAATTACTATGTGGTTTCTAGCACATGTATCCATGACTGATACAGAAATAGAAAGACTAATATGACCGAAAGTAGCTTGGGAGATTTTATTGTTCTCATGAGTCAAGGAGCCCCATTTAAAACAGCAGTGAGATACTTCAGTTGAATTCAACTCAAAGAGCTACATCTTGACCCAAATTATATAATTCATAAAAAAAATCATGTGTTTAAAATGTTTCAAAGTCTTCCAATTTCACCCCATGTTTGCAATTTAAACTTTCATATTGATTGTTAGGAAGTGGAAGTAGAACATGAGCTAGTGACTTAAGAGAAGTCAGTAAGTATTTGCACACACACACACACACACACACACACACACACACAACCAAGGGTATATGTAATCTAGGTCTTCTTTTATTTTCAGTATCACTGCATTAGGTAATCCAATGGATGGGTCTCCCTTGAAAACCTTTATACCATCATGAAATGTAATCATGAGGAAGGAAAAAAATTGACATAAATACTCAATCACTGTCCCAAATGAAAAAACAGCCTCAAACTCTGAGCCTGACTGACATGCCTGTACAGTGCCACCATCACTGCAACTCTGCCTCCTGCAGGTAAAACCTACATTCTTCACTGAGAATATTTTTGGCTACAGAACAGGACTTCTCAGGCTGCAACTTCTGGCAGCCAGAAAGGCATACTTCTCAGGCCAAAACTATGCAGAAATAATTACTCCTAATTATTGGAACATTAAAATGCAGTTCTGATGTACCATTAGGGTTTTCCCAACAGTCTAATTTTGCTCATTTCTTTTTTTTCCCCTCTAGAGAAAGAGCAATCAGGGAGTCAGCCATCAGCAAACTTTTAAGTACATTTAGTCCCCAAAGAAATGTTACTCGGACTGGAGTAGAGAAAAACGTTCTTATTCTGTGCTCCTCACAAAAAAAGGCTTCTCATTAACAAAATATAGAATAATGTTTTGTTCTTCTACTTCTTTAATTCTAATTAGAATGTCCTCATCCTTCAAGGGAAATTTTTTCTCTTCCTCCTTTTTAGGGAATGCAGCATATAAACTTGAAGTTACAGACTATTCATAAATTACTGTTTAGCTGTCATTCCCACATCCATATGCATCAAATTTGGAGTAAATCAGGAGCTTTGCTGAACTTGGATTTTTTTTTATTAATTTTCTCTTCACTCTATTGGTCTGTTTTAAAACTGCAAATTGACTCAGGCCTCGCTATATGGCTCAAAAGCTGCCTTGAGTTCTTTAAGTTTATGAAGCATCCTTGATCATGTAACTGTGAGATAGCTCTACAGCATTTTTGTCTTGGTTCTGATATGTTTTCTCCAGAGACTACTTCAAAAGTATTTTCTTCACCTTATATTTGATCCTGTTTACCCTCATTTACCACCCCACTCCCCCCTTACCCTCTGGTAACCACTAAACTTGAAACCTATGTAATTTTACTAACCATTGTCACCCCAATAAACTTTAATTAAAAAAAAAAGTATTGTCTTAAAGTAAGATCTCAAAGACTCACCAAAAACACCCGTGGGGAATTAAAAAAAAAAGTATTTAGAAAATGGATATGGAACATATTCAAATTTTATCGTTGTCATGGTTTAAACTGCTGCATTAGATATCTCTATAGCTTCACCAAAAAGAAATCAGACAAAGGCTCAATTTTTAGGCTTTTAAATCTTAATAGATAAATCAGATCAGAACAAGATAACAGTGTGCAGACTTGGGATCTTGTCAGGCTTCTGCATAAGTTTTCCTAAATGGCAAACCAACAGGTTTATTTGGGGATTTGTAACGATCGAGTCTTCCTAGCATGGCTCCCATCCATAGGATTGTGCCTAAGTTTCTATCAGAAGGTCATTGTACTAAGCAATGCTAGAAAAAGGATACTGCAGAAATTGGGAATGCAATTCCAAGGGTATATTATAACAAAATATATTTTATTGCTTTGGAACAATTTATATTGACCTGTTTTGTGGCACACTTTGCTTTTTACTGACAATATTGGTTCAATGATTTGTAAATGTTGAACATCTGTTACAGCAAGGAATAAAACTAATGCTACCATTAGGGTTCTCAAGAAATGAGAACTGGAAATATTTCTTTCATAGCCTCTGTAAAATCTCCAGTTACAATAAATAATGTTTAATAAAAGCAGGCTGAGGGTTATATGATCTAATTCTGAAGGTCAGAAGTTTGCCAATGCTAGAAAAAATTTCTATTTAGTGAAATGCTTTTCATTAGTCCTTGAAAATTGAGAAAAATAAAAACAATGTAGTAAGTTTAAATTACATATACAAGTTCAATTTGAAGGACTTTCTTTTGTTACTAGGAGATTATGCTTACTTTTTGTTTTACATATCCTTTATTTATGAAATAAAAGTAATAGCATAGTAATTATTTTCTTTTCATGCCTTTATTTATTGGGTTGTCAGAAAAGTCATGATGCATGTTTGCAACAGATGGCGCTGGTTCATTTTTGGAAGTACTAGAGTTATTCGCATCTATGTTATTGCTATGCCATTTGATAGCTGCCAGTTCTAGCCTCATTCTAAAAAAAAAATTGAGCGATTTGGTTGAGTTTTGGAAATTACACAAGTTGAAGATGGAAGACCAAACTGTGCATTTTTGCCATATTTTACTGTTTTACTTCCATAAAGGGAAGACTGCGCATCAAGCTTGTGAAAAGTTGCATAAAGTTTACAGTGACAATGCTCTACAACAGCGGTTCTCAACAAGTGGGTTGCGACCCCTTTGGGGGTTGAACAACCCTTTCACAGGGGTTGCCTAAGACCATCGGAAAACAAAAAGATATTTACATTATGATTCATAACAGTAGCAAAATTACAGTTATAGAGTAGCAATGAAAATAATTTTATGGTTGGGGGTCACCACATGAGGAACTGTATTAAGGGGTCGCAGCATTAGGAAGGTTGAGAACCGCTACTCTATAAGAATATCAGCACCAATGATGGTTCACGAAATTCCGTGCTGTTGATTTTGATCTCAATGACACTCCTCTGTCAGGGAGGCCGACCGAGGGTGATGATGACAAAATAAAGGCATTGATCAAGTCAAACCCACGTTACACAACATGAGAGATTGCAGAAACATTGAACATCCATCATTCAAGCCTTCACGGCCACCTGAAGAAGCTGGGATATGTAAGCAAACTCGATATTTGGGTTCCACATGAACTCAAAGAAGTTCATTTGATGCATGTATGAACATCTGCAATATGCTCATTAAACATGAGGAAAACAATCCTTTTTTGAAGCGACTGATAACTGGTGATGAGAAGTGAATTGTTTACAACAATGTAGTGTGCAAACGGTCTTGGTCCTGACATGATGATTTGCCTCAAATGACATCGAAAGCAGACATTCATCAGAGGAAGATTATGCTCTCAGTGTGGTGGGATTTTAAAGATGTGTTTTTCGAGCTCCTACTAATGAACCAAACAATAAATTCGAATGTGTACTATCAGCAATTGGACAGTTTGAATGAATCCATCATCCAGGAACGTTCAGAACTTGTTAATTATAAAGGAGTTGTGTTCTATTGCGACAACGCGAGACCACACACGTTTGATCACCCGTCAAAAATGACTGGAGCTTGGATGGGATGTGTTGCCACACCCACCATACTCGCCTGACCTAACACTGTCAGACTTCCACTTGTTTTGCCCTCTTCAAAACTCCTTGTGTGGTATAATGTTCAATTCAGATGAGGCTGTAAATCAGCACCTTGTTCAGTTTTTTGCAAAAGACAGGTCCTTCTATGAACGAGGAATTATGAAGCTCACTGAAAGATGGCAAAAGGTTATTGAAAAAAAGGGCAATATATCATTGATTGATCTTTGTTCTTTATATCAATAAATAACCTTTGGAAACCACAGACGAAATACGTCATGACTTTTCCGATGACCCAATAGTATAATAAAAAGTAGGTAGTTTGCTCTTTTTCTAAGTTATTTTTAACTGCTTCATTGAGTTATAATTGACATACAGTAAAAAGTTTTTTAGTTTGATAAGGTGAAATTTATCTAATTTTTATTTTATAAATTGTGTTTATTTTATAAATTTTTATTTTATATTTGTGTCATATCTATGAAATCTTTGTTGAAAGCAAGCTCACATAGGTTTTTGTCATATAGTTTCTCCTAGAACTTTCATGTTAGATTTTTCTGTTTAGTTCTATGATCTATTTTGTGTTAATTTCAGGGTTGGATGTGAGGTATGGATCAAAGGTCATCTGTTTCATCTTGCAGAAGATAAAAAATAAGTAATATTCTGGGAGTTCTGGTAGGAAGGACGGGGCATAAAATAATTTTTTCTGTATCATCTTAGAATTCAAAATACAGAGCATAGATATAATTCAAGGCATCGTGGTCTTATAAGATATCTACTAAAAATGCTGTAAGAGTTGAGGGTGGGTGGGGAAATCAGAGAAGTTTTCATGATCAAGATAACAATTGCCCTGGGCTCAGGGGGCAATAAAACACTAGTAAATGCTTTTAAAGAAGAGAGTTATTTGCACAAAGCATGGATGGAGTGAGTATAGGCCTCAGAATCAAGCATATTTATGATCCTGGTTTCCTTAATTAATAACTATATTTAGTTATTTTAGCCAAGTTTTCTAACCACTTTGAAGAGCAGTTTATACATTTGTCAAATTGGGAAAATAATACCCATCTTTCAGAATTGTTGTGGAAAGTAATAATGATATATTTAAAGCATCTGGAATAGTTCTTGTCACATTGGCACTCAATAAAAACTAGCATTTTTGTGGATGATTTTGTGGGTGGTGTCAGAATCGCAAGCTTAATCTTGATGTAGTACATGGGGTTGCTTCGCAGTAGAGTAGGAAGGAATAGGGGGAAATTACAAAGCCTGGGAAAAAGATCATGTAAGTGTGGCATTAAAATGGACAATAAATAGAAAAGAAGTGGAGAAATAGAATTCCCAGAGGCAGCGGTAGCTTATTGTTGAGTTCTTACTAAATTCCAGGCACTATGCATATAGCAGTCTGGGTCCAGCTCGGAGATAGAAACTACACAGTAAGTTAAACAGGGGAAGTTTAATATAAACAGTTATTAACTATGATAAAAGAGTAACTATGAGCTATAAAAAAACTCTTTATGGTACAGTAGGGTGAGGGAGAGTATCCAGGGAAGTACACACCTGGACGAGGTTCAGGCCTTGCTGAAGAAGGTGTGGCTCAGCCCACCAGGCAGCAGAGAAGTTAGCTGATTTGGCCACATTGGACCTGATCTAGGGTTGCTGGGCAGGCAACAGGCGGTGCTGCTGAATGCAGGTGAGGGAGCAGCAGATCAGCAATCAGCGGTATGAGTGGTCAGTGGGCATTTAGATGCTAGTGGGGTAAAGAGACCTTCATAGCACAGGGGCTATAGGAGGGTGGGTTTTCTTAATACTGAGGCTACTAGGTCACCGAGGGGCTGTGCTGCGAGTCTGTGGTTGAGGGAGTTTTCCATTGGGTGTCCTTACATCCACAACATGGAACCCCAACCCACACTGGAAAATGTTGGAGAGCCTCTTCCTCCTAGAATTTTCCTCAAGCACCCTCTACCTGAGCTTCACGTCACGCTCACTTTGAAGGAGAAATGCTTAAAGAACTCCCTTGCTTATCACAGAGCATATATTGAAGAGTGCGCTCAGAGCAGAAAGACAATAAGTTGACACCCGACAAACTGCCACATAGTGACACATGTTGAATTCGATGGGATTTTGGATTGGACTCTGTGATTGAGGACAGTTCTCAGCAGGCTTTAGGGTGAATGGCCATGCAAATGAGTTGCTTCATTTGTTATTACTATGAGGGAAAGCAAAGCAAATGAAAATAACAACAAAATACAGAGAAATTTCTTGGAATTTTTTTCTAGAAAGAATATTCTTGAAGCTAAGATTTTTAAAAAGAACACGTATTACAGAACTGTACACTTGAAACCTATGTAATTTTAGTAGCCATTGTCACCCCAATAAATTTTAATTAAAAAAAATTTACTCTGGGAAAAAAAAAAGAGAACTTTCTTAAATCATAGTAAAAAACATTTCTTACTCTAGGAGAATAAACAGTTTTTCCTACACTAAATTTCTATCTTGCTTGAAAGGGCATAATCCTGATTAGATTTTAACCAGGACAGACCTATTTTCTCCCTGGGTAAACCCTATACTTCTCTCCCACATCATAAATATGAAAACACTTTTTAATCTTTAGGTCTTATATTATTTTAAGATGTGAAAGTCAAAATGGCACTTTACAATTGTCAAGAGATTTGCTTGTTTAAATGTATCTTTTGGGATATGAAAATTAGAGCTTGAAAAGGTAGTATTTCCAGGCTTACTAAACAAGTCGCCTGAAGACAGAGACCTGGTTTACAATCAGACTCCAAGTCTGAGCAAAGGCCTTGCTATTTTTAGGCTCCTTCATTTCATTTAAGTGACAGGGATGGGAGCTAAGGGAGGCCCCATCGGAGCTGCTCCACACAGCGGTGAGTTCCTGAAGGCGGAAGTGACTCGAACTATTTTGTTCATAAATGTAAGAACATGCATGCTAGAGTGTTGTTTGTTCACATTTCAGGCACACATCTTAAATATTGAAAAATGAGTTACTTTTTTCTAGTGTATGTTATAAATGATATACAAATCGTGAGCATGACAGAATGCTGCTAATAGAGTACCAGGTCTGAAATTAAGTTCGCCAACTTTGTTGCAACGATGTTGCTAACGTTTTTTGATTTCAGAGGGATTATTCATTATGAATCTGTACCAACTGGACAAACAGTTAACCAAATTGACTATTTGGAAGTACTGAAAGGCTGTGTGAAAAAGTTAGAAGACCTGAACTTTCTGCCAATAATTCATGGCTCTTGTATCAGAACAATGCACCAGCTCACATGGCACTGTCTGTGAGGGAGTTTTAGCCAGTAAACAAATAACTGTATTGGAACACCCTCCCTACTCACTTGATCTGGCCCCCAATGACTTCTTTCTGTACCCAAAGATAAAGGAAATGTTGAAAGGAAGACATTTTGATGACATTCAGGACATCAAGGGTAATACAACGACAGCTCTGATGGCCATGCCAGAAAAAAAATTGCCAAAATTGCTTTGAAGGGTGGACTAGGCTCCGGCATTGGTGTATAGCTTCCCAAGGGGAGTACTTAAAAGGTGACTGTAGTCATATTCAGCAATGAGGGATGTAGCCCTTTTTCTAGGATGAGTTTGCGAACTTAACTATCTGACCGCATATCTTCCTAGGCTATGTATGGTTCATGTTTCTATTTTCTCTGGATATTGTTCCAACAAAAAGATACAGGTGATTACTTTATTCTGTCAAAGATGTTATGGCTGATCAAGAAAGCTGAAGGCTTATGCACCTGCAAACTCCAGGACTCAAGTTAGATTAAGTCTGAATTAAAAATAACATAGGAACAATCATAATATATGGAGCAAAGAGGTTCTGACCTTTTTGATTCAAGAAAAAGTCAACATGGGACAGAGGCTTTTTTAATGACTCATTTATGTTCGAATCCCATCACCATGAGAATCCAAGAGTACAGGGACAGCACACTGGTGCACAGACAACTCATCTCACTCCTGATTTTGCAGCCTGGCATTTTCATTCTTAAGCTCACAATTGTGAATCCTCATTTCCTCATAAAGCTAAACTGTAGTTTCATCAGAAAAGCTACTCTTCCTAGATCCTCGCTCAAATGTTGTGAGCCCTGATCTTGTGCCTTTTGACCTACTGCTGCTCTGCCCAGAGTTCATGTCATTATAATGGTCTCACTGTACTTGCCTGCATTTCTCCCAGCCGGTCATCACCCCCCCAAGAATCTCAGAAGATAACTCAGGATCCTGCCTGCCTCAAACATCAGCAGCACCTCTAGTTTGGTCCTTTACTCAAGAGAATGAGTGGCAATAAATGGATTTTTTTTCGCTGGTCCATTATCATGGGAAAAGCTGTCTTTTCCCATTATTTCAAACCTCAGGAGGAAAAAAAAAATCTTTCTTTTCAAAAGAAAAAAAAAATAGATAGATGCTTAAAGTGCAGATAAAAGAGAATTCCTAACCTCAGGCTCCTGAGATGTGACCTCCTCTTCAGCTGTTGCTTCAGTACCTGGTTACAGTGTTAGAGCCATTTCTCCTTTAAGATGAGTTCATCCTATTTAAGGACATGTTGCTCTGTGCCTAGCACACCACCAAGGACAGGACAGTCATTGAACAAATTCAAAAACACACTTGGGGCTAGCATTCATTGAAATACATATATTTGTTTCTAAAGTTTTGCCTTAGATTCCAGAGTAATAAGAGTTGCCTGAGAGCTCTCCAAGGTGAGTGATGGGGATAAGGGCCATGTGAATTATTTTTGGTCCATGTGCTGCCATAAAGTTCAAGATAGATATCAGATGCATCTTCACATCAGATATTTGGGGAACATGTTGGTGTCCACTAACAAGCCTTCCCTGCAATTGCTGACAGAGGAGAACTTTGGGGTCCTCTTAGAAGCTGAAGGGTATCCATGATGATTGACAGCTGTGTTTCCTTAGTAAATATTTGAATGGAATTCTGTATGGGAAAAAACCCATTTTATTTTCAACATATTCTTGTATTTGGCTTATGTCCACAAAATTCTGCCTATCCATCAAAAATTAAATACAGATTTGTAAATAGTGCATGCTTGGCATTTTCCTGTCAGGTATAGCAGGGTGGCAAATGCATTTTCTTTTTAAAGAATCTGCAAAATTAATACAGGTATACAGTAAAAAATAGTAGCCAAATGCTAGCCATTCACAATTAGCAACTCAAGTTTCCGTGGGATGTGACAGGTCAGCAGGGTTTCTGGAGGCCCTATTATGTGGATATGAAGTCTATGATTCTTTCCCTACACCTTTAAGTAGATTTATGTATCACTCAAAAATTACTTTCTCCATATGTCTAGGAATATGCTCAACTTTCTTCCTTCTTAAAATTGCATGTTCGCACTTCTTTCCTCTCCTCTAACATTGATCTATCTCCCCCCTTCCTAACATAGCAAAGCTTCCTAAAAAAGTAGACTCTGTGTGTTATATTAATTTTACCCCTGTCATTTCATTAAATTTTTTTTTCTATAAATATTACAATGTTATTTTTGATGTATGTACAAGAATATATGAGACATATATGTAAGTTATAAACCCATCATTTAAACGAGTTCTATACCTATTCTTCTCTCAGTGGACATTTGAGTTGTTTCTGTTTTTCTCTATGATTAACACCACTGCTATGTACATTATACGTGTAAACATGTCATCTATGAAATATAGCTAGGAATGGGACGGCTGGGTCTTCATTCACTCATCAGTTTTAATGAGTTATAATTATACGTAATGAATATTTTTTTCTGCATCTCATAGTATTGGTATTATTGACCCTCTCTCTCCTTCTTGATATTCTCTCTTTTCTTGACTTTGATGTCATTTATTCTTGATTTTCCTCTGGCCTCGCTTGCCTGTTTGATCTCATATATCTTAAAAGGGCTCTCTTAATTTAGAAAGCTGTTCATCAATTTAGTGGCTGACATGTCTTTTGGTTATTTATTGTTGTGCAACAAACTCCTTAAAAAACTGAATGGATATCTATATCTATTACATGTCTATCTATATTACATATCTATAGGTATATTCATATATATGCATATATATACATGCATATAGATATATGTATATGTAAATATGTTTCTATACCTATATCTATCTATCTATTTATCTATGTTTTGTGGGTCAAAAATTAGGCAGTGCTTGACTGGGCAATTTTTCTGCTGCACATTTTCTGGGGTAACTTGGTGTTGGCTGATTGGGTTTGGTAGGATTAAAGTACTTTTACTCAAATGCCTGACACCAAGGTGGAAATGGTGGAAGGCTGACTCAGCTGAGCACTGTTCCTTCAGGGCCTCTCCGGGGATGGCGTCCTTATATGGGGGCTCATGGTTCAAAAAGACTAAGGTATTGGGTTGTCGGAAAAGTCATGATGCAGTTTTGCAACGAAAAACAGAAAAAATTACGTCATGACTTTTCCAACAACCCAATATACTCTGCTCATCAGTGATGGTTATATCACAGGCCCAAGCGATGCTCAGATAGCTGGTAAAACATTACTTCTGGAGATGAGCATTTGAATTGGTATATACAAGAATAGATGAGACATATAATAGGCTGCGTAATAAAGATCGCCCTCACCATGAGGGTGGGCATCATCCAATTCATTGAGGGTCCAAACAGAACAGGAAGATGGAAGAAGGATAAATTTGCTCTCTCTGCTTGAGCTGCGACATCCATCTTCTCCTGTCCTTGGACTCTGGTCCTCCTAGTTCTTGGGCCTTTGGATTCAGACTGGGACTTACACCATTGGCGTCCCTGGTTCTCAGGCCTTCAGGCTTGGACTGCAGCCACACTACCCCCTTTCCTGGGTCTCCAGCTCGCAGACCACAGATTATAGCTCTTTTTAGTCTCCATAATCACATGAGCCAATCCCTCATAATACATCTCTTGATATGTATGTATATATCTTATTGGTTCTATTTCTCTGGAGAACCCTTACTAATATACCATCCTTTTCAAAATTAGGCTGGGAACTGGTTTTATGTGAGTTCTGCTGTGCTCTATTGGTCAAAGCTATTGAATTGGTAGAACTTGTTTTCTTACCGTTTTAATTTGCATGTTCTTGACTATTATTGTGGTTGAGTTTCCTTTAATATGCCTATTTACCATTTGGTTTTATTCTTCAGAGATTTGGCTGTTCTAATACTTTGTCTGTTTTTCAATTGGATTTTTAAAAAATAACTTGTCAAAGATATCCTTGTCTATTAGAGATATTAATTCTTTGACTATTATATGTTTTACAAATATTTTCTTCATACTTGTAATAACTTTTATTTGGTTTATGGTATATTTTGATATATAGAATATCAACAATGTTAGAGTAGTCAAATTTATTTCCCCCCTTTACAGCTTTTGAGTTCCTTGTCTTACTTAGAATTATCTAAAGATTTGTGGCAAGAGTTTGCTAATAGCAGCACAAAATAAACACACCTTCCATAATGTTCTTTAAAGTAAATAAAATAATCATAAACATGTCACCATACTGAATTCAGTTCAGAATAGCTCTATTATAATGATATACGGACACTAACTTGAAGGATTGATTAGCACAACAAGAAACAGCTTTTACACGAACTGAGCTTTGAAAGAAATGTTATCCTCCGGGACTTTATTTAAACCAGGCTCCTGGCAGTCATATATCTGTTTCCCTGTGTTTAGGCAATGTGTAGCCAGGACAAAGGGCCCCTCTCTTTTCCTCTCAGCTTATTTAATGTAGGCAGAACCTCATCTCCAGAGCTCTGGGAGCAGTGGCATCTGTGCAGAGAGATCCATTCGAAGGCCTGGGTTCCCCTCCCGCTCTGCCCTAACTTCCCACTAGCTTTGGGTATTCTTGATTTCACCTCTCCTGGAATCTACCCCCTCCTCAACCTGCCTCTGCTTCAGGTCAGCAGCTGTAGCCTGTTTGTGCCACTGCTGAGCTTGCACCTTGGGCTAGAGCCAGTCTTTCTGCCTCTAGGCTGCAGCCCCTGTTGGTGGTGGGCAACACTGGCAGCTCAAAGCTTTGGTTTCCTTCAAGTTCACTCTGATCTGAGGGAGTTTGAAAAGCGAATGAGAGGCCAGCTTAGGGTTACTGATAAATGCAGTGACTCACAGTTACTCTCCTGTTAAGAAAGTAGGCTAAGGGCCGGCCGAATGGCTCAGTTAAGAGCTCGCTCAAGAGTTTGAACTCTGAGCAACAGCGGTTCGATGCCCAGCCCGAGCTGAGCTGCCAACAGGTGGCAGGATGGCTCAGCTAAAAAAAAAAAAAAAATGTAGGCTAGTTCTCAGAAAAGTCTGAATGGAGACTTATTCACTGGGGCTATTTTCTTTTCCCACTCTCTTCGTGACCATGATTCAGTAAACATGTTCACTGAACAGCCCCTTCCTGCAAACCCCTCTCCCTTGACCAGGACACAAGATGTTTTCTTTTTTTTCCCCCTCTTTTAATGAATCCCAATGAGGCCTGCAATAGAGAGTTCTCATGGTACGATGGCTGGAGTCAGGTTGACCTGTGATCCAGTCTCAGCCCTGCCACTTGTGAAGTCAGGGCATTTAACTTATTTTAATGCCTGGGAAATATTAATATAAATCTTATCTTGCAGGATTGTCATGAGAATTACTGATACTGTATGAAAATCATCCAGAACAGTTCTTGACCTACTGTCAAGTGCTCAATAAAATGGTCAGCCTAATGTACTGTATTTCTTTAGAGTATCTTAATCCATATAAAGGAAACTGACTATATTATTTAGTAGGTTTTATCAAGGACTCTGCCCCAATGGAAAGAGACCTCCAGGATATATCAGCGTAATCTCAAGACTCCCAGAGAGAAAATATGAAGAAAAAGGTTCAAACAGTGTTCCAGGGCTACATCAATTTTTACGTTCCGTATTCCATATTCTTCTAATTGGTCTGAATTACTAATATATATATATATATATATATATATATATATGTATATGTATATATATATATCCTTTATATTAAGATATATAAATTTTAACTTATTCCACTAAAGAAATTGTACTTCTGCCTGAATCTAGAAATCAGGGAAATAAGTATCCCAGATTTTTATAGGCTATCTTGTGACTTTAATCCTAAATTTATGGGTAAGATTTTAGGAGGGGAAGAAATAATCACTTGAACTTCAACTCTTAAGTCTAGGCCCTCAGCTCTCAAGCCTGAAATTCTCACTCAAGTTTTAATATGGAATCCTTTTCACAAACTAGTATTAGACCAAATGTGAAGAGGGAAATAAATGACCAGAAGATAATTTACTAATTACTATATTAATAATTTACTATAATTAACACATATAATATGGCTGATTTCCTTGTATGCTGGTTATGTCCCTTTGTCCGAGATCAATTCTCAAAGGTTCCAGCCTCAAAAAGTTCAAAAACTCAAATACACAATATTGTTTTCATCACTTCTCTGAGCCCTCAACAGAAGCATGCCCAGATCCCATCTAGTCTTCCCAGGAAACACCTCTCGAATGTTACAGCAAAGATACTTGGCAGTTTCCTATAATCCTTACACTTTGGCCTCTACAAGGCAGATCATTTTATTTTAATTGTTTGATCCTTAACTGTAATTAGTACTACCAGCTGTACCCTCTCCTGGGCTTTCTTGACATAGTGAAGCCCATATGAACACTAATTAGAGATGCTGGGATTGATCACATTATCTCTCCCACACAGTTTCTGCCATTGACACCATCAGTCGTTGCATATAAATGTCCCATTACACACAGGGTAGTGGAAGAGGACTGATGACTATGGCATGTTCCAGTATCTGCTGTTACAGGATACAAATTCCCGAACTGAATAATCTGGCAAGTCTAATACACTCAGTGAAGAACATGCCTGGGACTGATCGGCCTCATTTTAGATTTCCCAGCATTTATGCACAGTGGATGCTATTACTTTCTCCCATGTTGCATGAGTGGAGTGTTATATATCCTTAACAATTTTTAAATTGCTTAGGGATCACATGCCACAATTTTTTTTCTCTTGGTTTCCCAGTCTCCAAGGTGGTTTAATGTTTAAACTTGAAGTTTCAAATAGATTAATAGAGAAATGTATACATATTCTTTCACTATTTTAAATTGTTTTCTGTTATTGTTTTGCCATTCTCATTTCTAACTTATCTGTTATAATTCCTTACATCTATTTCCAAGGTTTACCTTGCTCTGATTCTAACTTTTAAGTTAGTAATTGTTGGAGGAGGTCATAGAGAGGATGTGACATTCAGTTGACTATGAACTGGACCCAGGTAAGTGGAGGCCCCTCACCTCCTTCCACGTGCTTGGAATGTGATTTCCACCCACCATTACCACAGTGGGAGCCATTTTCAAAGCCACAGTCTTGATAGAGCCATGTACTGTTGAGGTTATCTGGACTGGATATGTGACTAAGCCCTGTGAAGGCCTCTATATAAACGTTTGAGATTCTGGAGGGTGGGTTCGGAGATCTCTCAGCTTTCGGTATCCCATGACAAGATCTGTATGTTAGTTCCCTTGCTTTTTAAACATGCCACCTACCAATGTGGAGTGGTCTCTTACTTCAGTCTCTCCTTGCTCTCCATGTATGGGGGCCAGTTTGCAAAGCAACAGTAATTATCGGATATATGTGTTTCCTGTCTAGTAAGTAATATGTTGAAGGCAGGCATCTCCTCTGCATACATATATTAAAGAGTTTTTAGTTGTAGTCCTTTCCCAGTGTTGTTGGAAGTTATAATCCCTGTTTTTGTTCATTTGGAATTTACTCAGATTATTTTTGTGGCTTAACACACAGTAATCCCCCCTTATCCACAGTTCCAGTTACCCGTGGTCAACTTAAGTCTGAAAATATTAAATGGAAAATTCCAGAAATGAACAATTCATAAGTTTTGAACTGCACGCTGTTCTAAGTAGGGTGATGACATGTTGCATCTTCCCGATCTGCCCACCCGAGATGTGAATCAACCCTTTGCTCAACGTGTCCACACTGTACACACCTCCCAGTGGGTTAGTCACTTCGTAGCCTCTCGATTCAGACTGACTGGCACAGTATTTGCCACGCTTGTTTCCAAGTAACCATTGTTTTACTTACTAATGCCATATTCACATAACTTCTATTATAGTATAGTGTTATAATTGTCCTATTTTATTAGTTAATAGTAATAATAATTAATAATAATTATGTTGTTCATCTCTTACTGTGTCTAATTTATAAATCAAACTTTATTTGTGTATAGGAAAAAACATAGTCTATTATAAGGTTCAGAACTATGTGCAGTTTCAGACATCCACTGGGGTCTTGGAGCATATATCCTTCAGATAAAGGGGGACTACTGTACCTAGAAGTGGAATTGTTGGGTCATTGAATAAACATATCTTTATATGTAGATATATGTAGATAATGTCAAATACTATTTTTTTAAGTTTTTTTTTAGCTGAGCCATCCTGCCACCTGTTGGCAGCTTAGTGGCAGCTCAGCTCGGGCCGGGCATCAAACCGGCGACCCTGTTGCTCGGAGCTCGCACTCTTGAGCGAGCTCTTAACCAACTGAGCCACTCGGCTGGCCTTTCAAATACTATTTTGAAGTAGTTGGATCAGTATACTCACATTAATGGTGTTTTTATGAAAAATAAAAAGAATAAAATTGAAACCTACCAAAATAAACTAGTTGGGGAACCTGATAGGAATCTTATGGTTTATGTTGATGCTTGCTCTCCTGATTACTGCTTTCCCCTTCTTTTACATGTGATCCTGAGACACAAACTGCTTTTGTCCAGCCTTAAACATAGCATATCAATACCTGTGTATTTCCTGAGGCTCTTCTCTTCCCTAAATTGTCTGTGACAAAGGAGATGATCTCCTCAGTGCCTTGCTTCCTGGTGGGCGGCTGGCTCAATTACCTCAATTCTTTGAACAGAACATACAGAGGGAGGAATAGGGTAAAGAAGAGACACAGGATGGGATTCCTTTGGGTTTTAAAGGTTTTTTCTGCTATTTATAACTAGGTAATAAGATATAAGGGTGTGCAAAGTTTTCAAAGTTTTGACAATTATATTGAAACTATAGTTTCTTACTCTTTTTACTATAGAAACTTGGAGCTCCGTTTGACTTTTAATCACTCCATTCATAGCTGAGAGTAAAGCTAACTGCTGAAACCAACCAACCTCCATATTTCAGTTGTTTCAACTAGGAGGCTTGCATTTCTGAGAATGTTACCCAGCTGGGTAACATCCATGTTACTAGGTATTTACCCCATTTGAGAATGATCCCCAATGTTAACTTCTCACAACTTCTTCCAGTATTTGGAGGTCTCTCTTGCATTTAGACCCACTTTTGGAAAATTCTGAAAATTCTCATAGTTTGAGATGTAAGCTTCCAGCCTGCAGAGGCCATTGATTCTATTCATTGTAATGGACCCTTTGTATATGGAGAGACTTAACTCCTGCACTAGTCAAAATATGATTGTGTCCCTCCTTTATACGTGTATCCCAAGTTCTAGTCACTTGGTGTACAGAGGATGAATTCTAATGAATAGAATCAACATCCTCGATTGGCTGGAAACTCTCACCCAAAACTATAGTAACAGAGTAGGGTTTTGTTTTTTGTTTTTTTGTTTTTTTTTCATAGAAAGAGAAATACACAGAACTTCAGGCAATAAAAGGTTAATCAAAGAGAACTGAATCATTAAATTATTATAAATATAACCACAGTGTCATCATATTCCTAAAGTGACAGTGATAACTAAATATACATAAATGTCAAAAGTGGGATTGATTTTACCATTATAATTTATTTATCAGAGGCTTATCTTTATCATCTATGATACGATGTTCTTTACTTAGCAGGACATGAGCAGATTTGTATTTCTGCTTTAGGACACTTAGGAGCAAAACGCTATGTGTGTGTGTGTGTGTGTGTGTGTGTGTGTGTGTGTGTGAGTGCTTAGACACAGCAGGTGTGAGTGGGTACACACAGTAAGATTTCGTTTCAGAGATTCTTTAGATGTTTATTTAGGAAGAAAGAAGAGAAATAATATTGAATATGGCTTCCCTTACAATAAATCTATGAACATAATTTAATTATGTATTTTAGAACTTATTTGGTCTCTGCTATCATAATTAGGGTTTGGCAATTGAAACAAAGGCAATGAATTTGCAGTCTCAAAAAATGACACAAAACAATATGTTGTTTGTTATTATTTTTCATGAAATGGGAAAAGGGGAGAAGAATTCGCTTCTATAGCTAAACTTGATGCTGTAGCTATGTAGTACCAAGTATGAATTAAAGGCTTCATACCTGTAATTTTCAATGGATACCAGTAGATGGCAGATTTATTTACTTTATCATTAGGCCAGCTGAAGCCTATTTCTCTTCTAGTGAACAGGGAATAATAATAAAAAAAAATCTCAGATTTATCATCTATCGAATACTTTTTTGACAAATTATAGCCTTATTTATTTTATAAAATTCACTTAAAATAGTTTCACAAATGGATGGTTGGAATATGGTGATTGGGTTCTGCTTGGGAAATTGAAATAACTCAGGTGTATTCCTGTAAGATACCTCTTGTACGGATATCATTGGTAGGCATGTTCTGGGGGGCTAGGTTCAGCTGGAAGGATTTTTTTAAAAACCAAATTGTAATTTATGTAAGTTTTCAGGCAAAGGAAAGAAAACAAATGCAAATCAATTGAACAGTTGAATCAAAAGGTGAGAAAAATTAGACCAAGTGTCTAAATGGAAGCTGAGCGACCAAACTGTACATGGTTAAGCGGGTTGTCAGAAGTCAAGAATATTAGACTAGAGTCCAAATAAGGTAAAATCTGGGGTCAAAATAGTTAGGATCTAAGTCCACATATACTGTATTAGTTTCTTACTGCTGCTGTAACAACTTACTACACTTGTAGTGGCTCAAAAATACCCACACATTTATTATCTTACAGTTCTGGAGGTCAGAAGTTCAAAATGGGTCTCATTGGGCTAAAATTAACATGTCATCGAGGCTGCGTCTCTTTCTGGAGGCTCTAGGGGAGAGTCCATTTTTTGGCCTTTCTCCAGTTTCTAGAGGCTGCTGAAGTTTCTTCATCATGGCCCCCTTCCATCCTCAAAGCCAGTGGTGATCTGCTAAATCCTTCTCAAAGTACATCGCTGTCACCTCCTGCTTCCCTCTTTCACTTACAAGTACCCTTGAGATGACACTGTACTCCTGGATAATCCACGATAATCTCCCCATTTTATGGCAGCTGATTAACAACTTTAATTATTTTAATTCCATCTGAAATCCTAGTTCCCTTTTGCTATGTAATAAAACATATCCACAGGTTCTAGGGATTAGGACATGGACATCTGTGGAGCTATTATTCTGCCCACCATAAATACTGAATATGTTCTCACCTGACTGGCTGGGATAGAGGATATTTCTTTCTTTCTTTTTTTTTTTTTTTTAGCTGAGCCATTCTGCCACCTGTTGGCAGCTCAGTTGCAGCTCAGCTCGGGCCAGGAATCGAACTGGCAACCCTGTTGCTCAGAGCTCGCACTCTTGAGTGAGCTCTTAACCAACTGAGCCACTTGGCCGGCCCGAGGATATTTCTTAAAACAGTGTTAAGGACTGAATGTCTATATCCCTCCACAATTCACATGTTGAAACCTTAACCCCCAATGTGATGGCATTAGAAGGTAGGGACTTTGGGAAATAATTAGGTCCTTAGGGTAGAGCCCTCATGAATGGGATTAACGCCCTTGTATAGGAGACCCCAGAGAGCTCTGCAGCCCTCTTCCCACCATGGGAGGCAATGAGAAGACAGTAGTCTGAAACCTGGGAGAGGGCTCACGCTGAACCTGACCACGCTGGCACCCTGATCTTGGACTTCCAGCCTCTACAATTGCGAGAAATAAATTTCTGTGTTTTTATAGGCTTCTCAGTTTATGGTACTTTGTTAAAGCAGCCCTAAATGACTAAGATAAACAGTAAAAATAAACAGGGGAGGACCAAGTAACCATACAATTCTGTGATTACCTCTGTCTCATATAATGTGCAGGTTAATTCTCCCGCAGGGGTGATAACTAGCGCTGAGGGAGGACTGGGTTGGGATCACTTTCCAAGTTGTTTAAATGGCAGCATAAAGTTTGTATGATTCTCTTTCACTCTTTCAAGTACAGAGCATCCTTTCAACAGTTTTTATAATACTTCCGTATCCTGGCCATATCTGTTTCCCTTGAAGCCAGACAGGCTAAGAATCACAGCTTTGCTCGCAATTTACTTATTTAAATATTCAAATTAAGTAAGTAACAGACTTTTTGTGCCAATTTTGGTGTTGACTTTTAGAGCCTCAACTCTGATCTTACTAATATATTCATGCGGATTACTGTGGCATTCATAAAGTTCCAATAGCTAAGAAATCTTATCAAGTAATATGCTTATACATTAATAGTCTGTCAAGAATTATCTCATAGCTCACGGACATCCTCTATTTCTGTGGCTCTCAAAACCTGCCTCCATATTAGAATTATCTGGGACATTTTAAGAAATACATGGAGTCCAGTCCAAGCCGGTTAAGTTACAATGCTCGGGGGTTGGGCCTGAACATTAGTATTATCTGAAAGCTTCCTAGGTATTTTGGATGTGCAGCCACAGTTAAAAACTATGCTGCCTAGGCTGTTTCACTACGTTTTTCATTCTTTTCTTGCTTGCCTTTCTTTCCCTCTACTCTGGGCTTGGCTGAAAGATTACCTTTTCCATGTAATAGAAGGAGTTAACTGGAAGCCACTGTTTTTATTGAAGCCGCCAGGCTGTATTTCCTGTAGAAACCCAAACTGGCTTGTTCCCGAAGGCAACTGCTTTACCTGTTTCTCTGAATCAACAGAAAAATAAAGGTACAAACATACTCAAACAGATAACAATAGACATGTCTCTACAGGCACAGCACAGCTTTAAGTTACTCACCTGTTTATATTTATGGATGATAATGTTAACAAAACACAACTTAGGTGCTGAGTTATAATTACCCTAAAACCACTGGCAAGTTTGCCAATTCAAGTTGGAAGTAGATGTGTAATCCAAATCATTTGCATTTATCTTTTTGTCCCTCGAAACCAGCCAGATTTAAGCTACTTAAAACTGACTTCATAACAAAGATGTGCAACATTTAGACATGAATAATGTTAAAGGCATCATGAGATGTCACAAAAATTAAGTGCCTCATCATATCTCTGGATACTACTTTATTTGTAGAGCTTTGCTTCCACAAATATCTAGTGGATACTGTACAGTGATGATACAGTATTTGATTACAGACAGTTCTGAATGAGGGTGATCTCATATTACAGATTTGGAAGAAAAGGAAGTTTTTTTCTCATCTCACATGGCTGCAGCCGACGAGGTAATTGTGCTTTTGCATGCCAGGTGATTTTTGTGTATCCTTCTTTGTGTGATCATGGAGTTGCCCATTTTTAAAATATGTACTTTTGAATAAATTATTATGCAAAATTAAACATTATGTACAAGTCTTCCTGCTTTAAGGCTTGCCGAATCTCCTGCTAATGGAGAGATTCTCTCTCCTTCTACAGCAGTGTTCTCAGAGTGAGAGCCTAAGCTGCACGATGTGATAAATTTATTCATGTTTTCACTTTTCCTGAGCGCTCACTGCATCAACCTACTGAGAACTGATTTCCATGTTGAACTACATAGTTTTACAGAAAAGATACCTGACTAGGGTCTGAAGTGCATGGGAACTTCCAGGACTAAGACATCAAAGCTATAGTAAAAGAAGGGTCTCCCCTTCTTTGCAAGGCCCTCCCTCAGAGGGGAATGAAACTTGCAGTGAAGGGAAGGGAGAGTGGAGGTGCATAATCATGGATGGGGCACCAGTGTCTGATCCAGCCAGTTCTAAAACACGGAGACTATCTTTCAGCCTCCACATTGGTGTTAAAATAAAAATTGCACGGACAGATTTAACCAGGCAAGAAAGAATTTATTCAAGACTACTGCAATAGGGGAGAGAGACTGAACTCAACTCCACTGAAACAAAGGGTGGGAGGGGTTTTTGAGCACTAGGATGAGCTAGGGGACAAGTACTGGTGGACATTAAAGGGTAGGCTGATCAGTGAGATGTGTTGAGCACATTAAGTTACTCCCCCTGAGTTTGCAAATGTTTTTCTCTGCTAACAGAGCATCTGTGTTTGCTAATTGGCACCCACCCAAGTTAGGTTCCTCCTCTCCCACAGATTTGGGGAGATAGGGATGCCATGTCCTTCAGCATTTACATTTCAAAGAGATGGTTCCCAGATCCTTGAGGAAGACACTTTCTGGGTTGTAAAGCTGGTAAGAGGCTGGGAGATTTACATACATTTCAAAGTAGAAAAGAAAAAAAAATTATAATTGCAAGTTTTATAAAATACATGCTCTAAGAAAACGGAGGTCAGGGGCTTATAGTCAGGAAAGAACTTGTGTAAAGTGTAGTCAAGCTGTGGGGAACACTACTCCATCTTTGGCATGGAACTAATGCTAAAGTCTCAAGGAGAGGTGACCTCAATAAAGGACGTTCAAATAAAAAGTGATGTGATGAAAGTTTCTGTAATGACACAGAGACCAGGTGCAGTGCTGGGAGAGGAAGGGCATTGCTCCATGCCATGACCACACAGTAACTGCTGAGGCAAAAAGGAGGAAAGTCTCTGTCATGGCCAGTGAAGAGCAAGGGTCCATGAGAGATCACTAGGATGTAACGGCAGAGCTGACAACAAGAAGCATTCCTTTAGTAGCATCTTTCTGGGAGTCACCGGGGAGTGTGACCACTGTGGTGCCAAGCACAGGAAAGTCACTGGAAGATGGCAACTACTTCTCATGGGCACATGTGAGTACCCCATGAACCATTCTGGAGCCAAAGTGGTTGTGGTTTCACTGACACTGCTGAGAGAAGTGATCCTAGGAGTTTGCCTTATTTTTCTTCTGATTGCACAGTGCCTTTCAAAATTTAGTTTTTGGAACAGTGTACTTTACTGAAAAATAATACACTTATTTCTATTATTCGATTCCAGTTTCAGTTTTGCTGCTTACTTATGTGAATGAGCAAGTTATTCAGATTCCCTGTACTTGAATTACAATTTTTCTTCTGTGAAATATTGGGTTGTCAGAAAAGTCATGACATATTTTTTCTATGTTTTTCATTGCAAAAATGCGTCATGACTTTTCCGACAACCCAATAAAAGAAAAAATATTTACAGTACACTGTTAGTGTAATGATTAAATGTATAAGAAAAATAAAGCCCAGTGTCTGGTATATGGAAAGCTCCATAGGTGTTTAAGTCCCCTTCCCTTATTACATTTTTTTTTTTTAGCTGAGCCATCCTGCCACCTGTTGGCAGCTCAGCAGCAGCTCAGCTCGGGCCAAGACTTGAACCGCTGTTGCTCAGAGCTCACACTCTTGAGTGAACTCTTAACCAACTGAGCCACTTGGCTGGCCCCCTTATTACATTTTTATGAATGTACAGAGATCATAAAGTATCAGACATATTAAATTATCTCAATACTCAAGAATTTAATTGCTATTGAAAACTTGACTAAATTATGTGCTTTCCTTAAACGGTCTCTTTGCACAGAAAGTTTATGGACTTAACAAAGTCTTCAATTATTAAAATTCTTGAAATGTTTGGCCTCAATTATGCTTGGCCTCAATTACTTGGATAATTCATATAAAAAAGATGTAGTATATTGTTAGCATAATGGCCTCAATTCTTTGGTCAATTTTGGTCAACAAATTATGTTTAGATATAACTAGTAAGCCAGAAAGCCTAGAACAAAATGACTGCAATTTTTTTTTTTAAAGATTTTTATTGGGGAATTGGACTAAGGGGAACAGACAAGTTGCTGTTGTTTTGTTCTTCAGTCTAGTTGTGGAGGACGTTGCTTCACTGGCCCAAGTTGGCACCATCATTGCGCTTTTCCCGGGTGAGGCAGATCAGCCACCGGCTTCTGGACAGCCGCTCACAGCAGCTTGAGGGCAGCTCACGCTGGCTGCTGGCTACACACAGTAGCCCATGGCAACTGCAGCAGGGGCTGCAGCCTACGCCGTAGCTGGGGACTCAAGGCAGCTCAGCTCCAGGTTGAGCTGTTGTTCAGCATCTTAGCCAGAGAGGGCAGTGTCACTGGCCCTCATATGTGGGATCCGAACTGGGGCCCTCTGGCATCCCAAGCCAGCTCTTAACCAACGCACCACTCTGCTGGCCCAAAATGACTGCAATTTGTAGCTAGTACGTAACTAAATTAGTTTTAGTAACAAATTTTGACAAGGGGGCATTTCATCATGCAATAAAGCACTAATATATTAACAAGAAATCTCTTTAACCTTTCTCAGATTTTACTAAAAGAACAAAAATGCGATGATATCTCAATGAATGGTACCTTTAATTTTATTATAACTAACCTATGGAGCATATATGAACATATGTAACCTAAATGCACAATTTACAGAGATTTTATGCCATCAAAATAACATTAGTGAAAAGTTGTATGAAAAAAGAGGGATAATTTTTGTGTCTGTCCGAAAGTGTCTGTGCATATGTGGGGCTGTGGGGTATAAACCGAATCAATCTTACTGAATTTCTTGGATCTGTATAGTAGGTATTTGAATGTTTGTTGTTTTTGTCCCCCCACTGTTCCTTGCTTTGTGTAGCATCTATTTTGGTGGGACTTTTGCTGTGAATTTCTCTAGGTAATTGGTTTCATGTGATTACACTTTTCCCCAGCATTCCTAGAAATATCTTAAATACCAATACCTTACATCTTTTATTATACAGATATAAGAAGATGGGTTACCAAAAACAACTCTGTTGGACCTTACGTAGGTGTACTAGTGTGCCTAGAGCATTCTTATTTCTAACATCTGTCTGCAAATGCCCATTTGCCTCTTCTGTATCTATTGATACTCCATATCCTTGTGTTGTAGGCAGAATAATGGCCCCCAAGGATGTCCACATCCTAATCCCTGGAAACTGGGATAATGTTACTTTACATGGTGAAAAGGACTTTGCAGATACGATTAAGGATGAGGACCTTGCGTTAGGGAGATTAGCTTGAATTATCCAGGTGGATCTAATCGAATCATGTTGAGTCCTTAACAGTGCAAAGCCTTTTTAAGCTGTGGTCAGAGATAGAGGTGACCACCGGACAATGGTCAGAGAGAAGCACATTTCTGGCTTAGAAAACAGATGTGGAGGGATGTGGAGGTGGAGATAAGCAGTGTAGGCAGCCTCTAGAAGTTGAAACAGGCAAGGGAGCAGATTTTCTCCTAGATCCTCCAGGAAGAAATGCATATCTTATGACATCTTGATTTTAGCCCAGTGAGACTATGCCGGACTTCTGACCTACAGAACCGTAAAACAATGAATGTTCATTGTTTTAAGCCACTAAATTGCTAGTAATTTTGACGGTAGTGATACAAAGCTAGTACCACTTGGGTCCATATATACAACCTTGGTATAAGCTGGATAGTGGGAATGGGCTGCCCTTTTCCTGGAATTCCACTGAAGATACTATCAATAGCATAAACGGCTTTCAAGATTCATTCTGGACACATGTTTAACATGGTATGTTGATCACTTCTCTTCAGAACCCGTCTTTGTATACAAGATGCCTTACATTTTGTGGCTGTGTGTAAAGCCTTCCCAAACAGAACCACTCCAACTATACTGAAATCTTTACACATTCCTAAGAATCTACAGTTCATGTGGTTATCACCAGCTACTTAACCTGCTCACTCAACCTGTGATTCCTTATCCCTGAGCTCTTCCTAATTTAGCCAACGGAGAGGAGAACCTAATTAGTTCCTTCTCTCTCTATTCTTGGGGTCTTTAATATTTCTTTTCTTCTTGCCTCTTGAGGCTGTTTCCTCTAAATCAGTCCACAAAAACCTTCTCCTACATACTAACACCAACAAGATTGAGGGGAGTGAAGGTGTCTCTGTTACAAATTTACTACAAAGTGTAGGTTTCTTAGTTTCTTTTGATCCACTTTTCTACCTGTGATATAGCTTTTTTGTTTGTTTCTTTCCCCCCAGTTTGCCTTCCCAGTTTTTATCATATGAATCTTTGATTTTACATTTTTACAATATAGAACTAGAGAATGAATTTATGTATGTATGTACTCATATGTGCATGTATATGTGGGTCTGCATGTATTTATTTAATAACAATTAGATAGAAATTACTATTCCATGTCATATACATACACATACACATGCACCCATATGTTAACCTAAAACAAAACAAATTAAGATAATTAACATTAGGTAATTTGACTTTTCATTTTTCTCTGTAGGCTGACAGATCTTGAGGTCTTGATGGGAAAATGACTCTATAAATTGCTGACATTTTGAAAGTCTTTTGTTAGTCAATGTTCTAGTTTTCATTCCTTACTGAAATTACACCCTATATTCTGATTGCCACTGCTTGTATTTGGTTCATATTACGAGTGATGACGAAAGTCTTTTGTTTGACGCCTCCTCTATCTTCTGCCCATTAAATAATTCATTGAATCAATATGTATTACCTAAAAATTATGTGCCACACATAATTTAAAGAAAACATAGACAAACATTTCTTCTCCTAATGAAAAGTACAGCAAAAATCGCATGGTAAGAAATTGAGTCAATGGTTTTCCTATTGCCAGTCTTTGATTTATTGAACCTTTTTACTATGTAACAAGCACCTGAGCTTCCCCAGTCTCAACCAAGTCCCACTCTTGTTCCCACCTCTCCAATATTCCTCCACTGCTATCTTTCTTACACATGTCCTCAAATAAATAAAATATTTATTATAAATAAATGTAAATATTGGTTGAAACAAAAGCCAAATGTTCTTGTAGCTGTAACACTGCAAGTAACTTAGAATGAGCATCTCTCCACCACTTAAAGAGTTGGTAAATGACTTGGACACAGACATATTCCTATAGAAGTTCCTTTCTGGACAAAACTTGGAGTATAATGAGAAATTTGGAGCAAGTGAAAAGAAATTAAAAGGAGCTGTTAAGGAGAGCAGATGGTAGTCTGGGGGGGTTTTGTGACTTCTAATTTAAATAGTTCTATGAGGCAAGCATCCAAAGCAACCAAGCCAAATTTCTTTTGAATTGCACTCCAGGAACAGAAAAGTAGAGGAGTCTATATTACTTAGAGATAATTCAGAAATAGCTATTCTTTCCCATTTTAAGTTGATTGAAATTTGAACATAGAATAGGAAAGGGCAAAACATGTCCATTAAAAACTCTTCTTATGGTACTTATGTTTGTATTTTTTTGCATCATAATCTACAGGAGCAGCTGTATTAACTGCCTGCTATATATTTTAGTTAAATAAATTGTGCTTTCTTGAGAGATACCTACTCATGGACATGTTATGATGACTCTGGGGTGAATCCACCCACTTCAGTGAACACAATAATAAGCCAGACTCTCTGCACTATGTTCTAGTGGAGTTAATATACCAGTTGCTGGCATTCCAAATCTTTGGAAGCAGCAAAATGCAGTCAATCAAATGCTATACTCTAATTGGGAGATAACCTAAAAAAGAGAGGATTTTGGGGGGACTATTTTATACAAATGCACACAAAATCACTGTATGTATGTGTGTATGTATGTCTGTGTATATCTATCTATCTATATATATATATGTATATATGTGTGTATGTATACACATATATATTTCCAAATCTATATATAACCAAATATATATACATATATCTAAATATATATATTATGTATATAAAATATAATGTGTTTGTAATGACACAAGACTTTCTAGTTGTGCACATTTTTCAGCTTTACTATGAATTACAAGTGGAGAAGATAGACTTTAGAATGCTCCCAGTGTTGGGGTTTTGTTCGGCCTATGCAATGATGTGTTAAGGGTTTATGAAATATTTTTTGAGATGATTAAGCATCAGGTCTAGCCCAACAATAGAAGATATCCCAAGATGGATGTGATATGATGGTAGAAAATGAGAAGAAAAATGGGTTAGAAATCTCAGGGAGGTCCAAATAAGATTAGGAGTGTAAGTAATAAAGTAGATAAAGTACCAAGAGATTCAATAGGATCAGAATTATTATTGAAATTCAATATTTCAAAGGTGGAACCATTTTAGTTAATGACAAGAATGGATGACCAAACTAAAGAGGACCTGAAGATCATTAGAGCTGAGGTCAATGATCAAGTCAGTGTATGACCACATAGGCTTTGAAACCACTCACAAATATGACCGAATTGGGATGGATACACAGAATAAATCATGGAATATAAGTCTTCAAAGAATGTGGAGTGACCATGAGATTTGTAAATATCAGTGACAAAGAAGAACCAGTATTGCTCAATGAAATTTTAAGAAGCTGAGATTTAAAAGAGTAATTACAGCAAATAGGTTTGGGGAAAGAAGGGAATCCTATCTCATTTCCTGACTTGTAGGTCCATGCAGAGTGTGAGAATGGTGAAGTTTCAGTGGACCTATCTCCTGGAAAATCTAGATGTTTCAGGGAGAGCCTGGTTTTAGTTCAGGTCAACAAATGAACAAATTAAAGATGAACAAAGGTTCCAGAGTGTGCAGAATAAAGTAGGGATAGCAGTTAGCTGTGTGAGGATGAGAACAGGGGAGAGGAGAAATATAGAGAGGGGTTTAGGAGGTCATTATAGTTGATAGAGATTTAAAGAATTGGATTATTAATCCAATTATGTCTTGCTCTTTTAAACATATCTCTGAGAGTCAATGTTGATGAAAAGGAGGCAGAGGTGCCTTCAGAAACCTGGTGAATCACTGCTGGCAGCTAGGTCTGGGTGCAAGGTGCCAGTAGGTAGAGGTAGAACAGATTTGGGTGGCTAAGGCCTCTGTCCGGAGGCACTGAAGCTGTTACAGGAACAGATGTCAAGGAGCCAGAGATGCACTAAGGAAAGTACAGTAATAACCTCAGGTGGCGAGACAGTGTCTATGCTTCATTATGTGTACATGCACTTCACAAATATACACAGGGGCACATTTTTATTTACAAATTAATTTTAAATCACATTATTTCATTAAATGTATATCTATACAACTTCACTTTAGTCATTTAATTTTCGCCTTGCACAGGTAGAAAATCTAAAATCTCAGAGGCTGTGTATGATGGTAAAAAAAAAAAAACTGGAAAAGTGAAAATATCCACTGGTGGTTGAATCCCCATTACATAAATAGCCTGATTTGCTTGAATTTTTTTTTCCTGTTGCATGGAGTATACTGTTTTAATTTTAGCTTTTGTATGTAACTAAATAACTTCTAAAGTTGAATTAATACTCACTGTACTGCCTCTTTCAAATGGGGAACTGACCTGCCCCGGGTTTTTAAATAGGATGTAGTGATAATTGGTCGAGTGTGGTGACAGGTTTACCAGCTGGTCACCTGCACAGAGAACAGCTTTCCTATTAAAATAAAGGCAATCCATCCATGAAGGGCCTTTGAAGGCGCTGCTTTTGCAGGGTGGGTGCTCGGCAGAGGCATTCTACTCAAACCCCAAATGAAGAAACGCTTGGGTTATTTTTGATTCAAAGCAAGCAAGGGGGTGTTAAGCAACTGCCTGTTCAATTGGAGCATATGCTTGCTGAGTTCTAATTCTCTTTTTGCTTTGGGACCAGATGCCGCCTCCTAGTAATTCCCAAACCTGGCTAATCTTTAGAATCAGCTAGGGAGCTTTTATAAATACCAGTATCCAGGCTTCCCACTCAGGGATTTTGGTTTATTAGATGTTGGCTGCAGTATAGAAACCTGTGTTTAAAATAAGCTCCAGATAAGTATTTCAGGTTTGGGGATCAGTGCTCTATATCAGTGGTTCACAGTCATGGAATGGGGAGGAAAATTCTACATGTAATTCATGTATACCCCCCCACTCCCAAGCCCTCTATTCTCAAATAAAAGACATTGCTCTAGACTACTTATTAGATGCAGATATTTATCTATCTAATGAGCACGCTTTGGGATGGCATTGTGTACAAAAAGTATAAAACATTTAAACAAAAAGTGTAAAATATGAAATGGTAAAATGCTTGGCTCTTTGACAAGATACAGAACTGGGGCCACTGCCCTGTCACCTACACCCTACTTAGGATAATGGTATTATATACTTTCTGAGTTACTTACTTTCAGGTCACATGTGCTGGGCTTAAATGCAATTCTTTTCATCAGGGAATAATAAGAATCGGCCCTAACCTTACCCCAAAAGTAGAAGAGTGTGTAAAAATCAGAGATTGGCTGTTTACCAGTAGGGCTGTCTGTAAGGGCGATATTCAGGTAGGAGAGGTCCAGGGCTGTGTTTAGAAGGTTCTTTAATAAGGGATTAGCTCAAGAGCATACTGGGTCAAGGGCGAGAACACAAGTTGCAGTGTGGTGATGAAATACATGTTTAAAATCTTGGAGCGAAGATAAAGAGTGGAGTGGCTGGGTTTTAGTCCAGCAATTGGGAGAAATGAATTAAGCTCAAGAGAAAGTAACAGGGTGACCAAAAATGAACCAGGATACCACAGAGTGAGGACACTTGAAGAACTAAATCCACCTGTCCATCTTACAGAGTTATTTTTACACACTGCTCAGTAGATTTCTTGGACTAGATGGAGGAATCATAAATGACTGGCCAGTGCATTACAGATGATAAAGAGTCCTGCCATGCACCTAATTATGTCATTCCTTTCCCCATAAAATAATCACATGGGAATATCAGGTATCCTCTGGATGGCTGTTATTTTTGTCTGTCTAGCACTGATCACCCTTCATTTAGCAATGGCATTCTGCTTTTCATTGAGGCATTACCCTCTTCCTGGAGATATTATGCTCTAACAGTGACAGTGATGGGCACGTTACCAGTTAGATCCTATGATCCGGGAATGGCACATAGTAGGTAATTACAATAGAATCATCTATGAATCCTTAACTTCAGTTGGTTTTCTCAGGGTGTTGGAATCTTGCCTGACAAGGCAGGAACAAAAGCCAGTGAAACTTGGCTTATGGGCAGAAACAGAACACACACGCACACACATGCGTGCACACACTAATGTTTATAAAGTTAATTTCTATCTACTTCTAACAGGCACTCCTTTCACAAAGTAAATTTTAGTTCCTATGAGTATTGAAAGGTAAAGTTCCTTCTCCCCATAAAGATGAAGAGCTGGGTTTAAAACCATTTGGACCATCAGTTGTCAGCAATGTGGGCATTAGGCTTCGGCAACAACAGAAAAAGCTGTTCCTCTCATTCCCTGTTTTCTTAGAGCAATGAATTCACATAATGCCATTTTGACATTGTAGAGACGAGTCTATTAAAGTATGAATTTATGGTTACTTTGTCTCTTATGTTGGTCCATTTAGCATAATAGTTGCAATTGACCTAGATAGCAGAAAGTACATTTTATTCTAAGTATTTGAAATTAAAATAGATTGAATGATTTTCTTGTATATATCACTGTTGAAGTATTGTTACACTCTGAATTAATACAAATAGCAGTAATAACACAAGTGGATGCACCGGGCATGTGTTATTGGATTTATCCCAAGCCGCTTTTTAATAATTGGGCATTTCTAGCCATGTAACTGAGTGTTTTTAATGTCTTAAAATCAGAGTGTTTTAAAAATCAAACTTGCACTAATTTAACCAAAAACAGTAAGCAAGACAAGAGGTTGTGCCAGACTGTAAAATAAAAATTTGCTGTCTTTTTGAAGTATGTTTTGGCAACATATATCAAGAGCAATGAACTGTACATACCCTTTGATCCAACAAATCTCCTTCTAAGATTTATTCTAAAGATATAATTAAAAATGCACATAAAGATTTAGCTGAATTCTGTTCATTAAAAAGTTCTTTATATAGTGGAAAAAAGTGGAATAAATATCTAATAACAGGAACTTGAAATTATAAACTACTATATACACAAATGATGAAAGATTTGGTAAATTTTAAATTAGCTTTCTATATATTTTTTTATTTTACATTGAATTGCAAATACAGAAAACAAAAACTCATAGACACAGCCAATAGTTTAGCGGCTACCAAAGGATAACGGGGGAGAGGGGTGGTAGATGAGGGTAAAAGGGATCAAATATATGGTGATGGAAGGAGAACTGACTCGGTGGTGAACACACAATGTGATATATAGATGATGCATTACAGAATTGTACACCTGAAACCTATGTAACTTTACTAACAATTGTCACCCCAATAAACTTTAATTAAAAAAAGAATAAAAAAAGAAAACCACATAAAATATGTATGAGCTTAATGAGTTACTGTTAGTTGAACACCCTTGTAAACCACCACCCCGGGAATGAGGCAGGTTCCCCTCCTTGGTTAGTTATACCTTTATTTAGTCCTAGTTCTAAAACGACTAACTGTCAGTCCTCATGCCATTGTCTTTCTAGTCACTTTGACAGATTCCTCAGAAAGATCTCCTAAGAAAAATAATCTAGTTCTTACATGTCGATAACAGTTTGCACCCTTTATGGAAGGTTAGTTTTGTTGGTTATAAATCCTTGGCTCACATTTTCTTTCTTTGAGTCTCTTACATATGTTACTCTAATTTTTTCTGACATAAAACATTGTGTTGGAAAAAAAATCAGATGATAATTTATTTTTCTATCCTAATATGTCATGTACTACTGTTTTTCCTAGATGCCCAAGACATTTTTTTGTTTGTTTGTTTAAAACCAAGAATTTTACTAGGATGTGTCTTGCTGTTCATCATTCTGGACTGATATTCTGAAGCATATAGTATGCTCATCAAATTATTTTTATTTTAGAAATTCTTCTGAAATTGTATTTGCTGTTTCTTTGCATGAAATTGATCTTTTTTTGTTTAGGGATTCCTATCTTAAATATTTGTCACTTTCTCTCAAACCAAGTCTATATCATTTTTTCCTGTTTGATTTAAAAGATACCCCCCTTTTTACCTTCAAATTCTCTTAAATAAAAACAGATATTTATTCAGTCTTATGTCCCTTATTTGAATTCATTTTCTGATTTTTTTTAAATTTCTAATTCCATCCTGAAGTCTGATCATTTCTGAGATTTTTCCAATTCTGATTTCTGTTGTTCTTTCATCTGTTATATTATTTTCTTAATGTTATGAAAGTGAAGGTGAAGTTTCGATCTCCTCTGTAGTCATATCTTTTTTGGCCTGTAGGGATGTTATTTTATTCCTTATTTTCTTTTTTCTCACACTAACTTGGCATGCGATTTGGCCTTGATACTTTTCTCTTGTTCATTTTTATATGAATGTAGTTTTCTTGAACTTAATTTTTATGCAAATTTGGTTTACCTGAACATTACCCTGAGCCTGTTTCTAACTACCCAGATCTTCCTCTTCTATTGTTTTTGTGAAATGTTCCAAACTATGGAAATTTTGTCATTTTTCTGCTCAATTGTATTTCTACTCCTAGTAGTTTCCTTGTCAGTGTGTGCCTCTGTCTTTGGAGGGAACCCTGGTAGGTTGGACACCAAAAAAGTACAGGTGCTACATCTGGGTTATGAGATTAAAGTGTCTCATGTTTCAATCTCTTTCTGTCTATTTCCTATCTATCTATCTATCTATCTATCTATCTATCTATCTATCTATCTATCTGTCTGTCTCTCTCTCTCTGTCTATCTATCTATCTATCTATCTATCTATCTATCTATCATCTATCTATCTATCATCTCTCATTTTGCCTACAATAAATTTTTACTGTGAATAACAATATTTGAATGCAAGTGTATTGACTCTGGGTGATGAATGCACAATGCAATAGACACATGATGTATTTTAGGATTGTACAGTTGAAACCTATATAATTTTACTAAACAATTTCACCCAGTAAATTTAATAAAAATTAAAAAAAATAAATACAAGTGTAGAGCAGAGTAGTTTTGATAGCAAATCTCTAATTTTTCAATTTCAGCAGATTTACTTTAATTCATAAAAGAGATATTAACCAACCCTCTATTATATTCTGGTCGCTTGGACTTCACCTGTACACAAAACTATGGCACTTAGAAATCTATTGCAAAGTTCTTCACAATCATATCTAGTAGGTCTATCCAGCTAGGACCCATTCCAACAGAATGTTGTCTGACTGGTAAGTTTAAGTTTTTTCACATAAGAAGATCATTTGGTCACGTTGCTCTTATTTATCTAGTTTCCCCACAGTCCCTTCAGGCACATATTATTCTGTACCCTTTGATGGCTTTTTCCTCATTTCAGACTCTTTTGAAACAGTCTCCCTCACCGTTATCTTCATTTTTCAGATTCAGTTGATTTTTCCTATTTAAATTTGGGTTTAACTCCTTAAAGTTATTTGGGGAATAGTTTACATAGAAGCAGATTATTTAAAGAAAGGTGTTTCATTTTTCTATAAGGAACATTTTTATTTCTACATCGGTCTTAAACTACAGCATCACTCCTCATTTTAAATTGTTCTTTTTAATAGCCCTTCATACTATTTGTCTGGAATCCAAGTGACTAATTTTTGGTAGGTTATTCTATTCTGAAATATACTGTGCAAATTCTTATGCCCCAAAATATGATTATGTTCTGCAGAAATATAATTTATTCTTTAAAATAAAACAATAGCTTCTGTTTAAAGAATTGGATGTGCAGCTTATCTGAGTATATTTGAAAGAGTACATGTACCAAAGATGATCTTGTAAAACTAATGTAAGATCATGACTTTTTCTTTGTGGTGAAAGTTCTTGTTGACAGATGAAAAAGACTGGCAACTATGATAAATCACTTTGTCCACTTTGCACCTTGACTTTAAACTGATGAAAAATGGAAACAAACTTGGGTGTGGAAGATGCTCTGCTAGTTTACAATTTAAGAAATGCGATAGTTTTAGAAACCAAATAATATTGAACCCGGAAAACTGTACAATGGACTAGGGATCAATTGGAAGGAAACAATGAGACAATAATTTGTAATACCTAATAGTTAATACCTAACACCTAGTCATTAGGTAGTACAAATTAATCTTTAGTTATTTATAGTAACATTGAAATCACAGAGATAAAACTTAAAACAATAAGTTGTAATTTTCCTTTTTTGTTTTTTAGCTGAGCCATGCTGCCCCCTGTAATTTCCCATATTGAAGAGTTAAAAGATATTTCTGCAACCTCTGTATATCCAAAAATATTTATTTTGCTGCATCTACCTGTAACAAATGCGAGCTTCTGGCCTAAAGCACCCATTTTTCTGGCTAACCCTGAAAACAAGGAATACATTCCACAACTTTCTTAAAATGTTTCTTTCCCTTGCCAAACTTGACTTTATAGAATGTATTTTTCTATATTTTTCTTACCATGTTTTCTTAGCAATAACAGACCATTTGCCCTGTACCTTGTCCTTAGGGCCTGTCATAGTGATTGTAACATATAAACTTTGTTAACTGCAGTGAATCAAGTTTTCTCTTTTCTCAGTTGTTTTCTTGTGGTCTCATATTAGGGCCATCTATATCAATAAGCTATTTATCTATCGCTTGCCATTTTGCTAGGCATATATAGAGAATCTACAATGAAATCTAAATCTGAAATAAAATAAAATAAAATAATATAAAGAAATTCAACAGAAAGAAAATATCCAGTTAAAAAAAATTGGGAAAAGACTTAGACACTTCACCAAAATAGGTGATATGAAAGGCTATTTAGCACATGAAAGATTTCACTATCATCAGCCTTTATGAAAATGCAAATTAAAAGTATGCCATGATGTGACATACTACACATCTATTAAAATGGTTAAAATAAAAAGTACTGACAATGCCAAGTTCTAGCAAGTTTGTATAGCAAATGGAACAATCATGCATTGTTGGTGAGTAATCAAAAAGGTACAGCCATTCTGGAAAACAATTTGGCAATTTCTCATAAAATTAAACATATGCTGAGTATATGTCCCAGAAATTCTACTCCTAGATATTTACTAAAGAGAAATAAAAACTATGATCACACCAAAAATCCTTACCATTACTAATTTTCAAAGAGTGGAAACAGTCCAAATGTGCTTCAATAGGTGAATCGATAAACTGTGGCCCACCTACACAATGCCACTCGGAATCAAAAGGAATGAAATATTGACACACACAGCAATTCGGCTGAATCTCAAAGACATTAGGCTATGTGAAAGAAACCAGTCTTGAAAGTTACATACAGTGTGATTCTGTTTATATAAAAACATTTTGGAATAGCAGAATTGCAGCAACAGAGAACAGATCAGTGGCTGCCAGGGTTGGGAAGCTGGTGTGGCTATAAAGGAAAGGAATGCGAGTGTTTTGGGCTTTTAGAATTGCTCTGTATTCTGATTGTAGTGGTAGTGACAAGGATCTATACATGCATTAAAATTCATAGCACTGTACATAAAAAGTCCATTTAATTGCATGATAATTTAAAAAAGAAGCAAAGAATAAAACATGAACCCCTAGGTCTCAAGATATGTGGGTCAACTATTTCCTTTGAGGAAGTATGAACTTTTCTAACAGTGTCCTGTAACAATTTACCAGGGTGACTTTATAATGGCAAAAGGGAAACACCTAGACCTTCTGGGGATTATTGGATGCCAGCTCTTCATATACTGTTATTACAAGAGACCCAGAAGTCCTCTATGCTAAACGAGTCATGGAAGGACTCTATGGAGATTAAAGGACAGTTGGGGTCCAACGGTATATCCCAGAGTTGTGGAAATAACATCGTGGTTATTTCCCCATCCTCAAAATATATACTAGAATATATGTACTTAGTAACCACAGAAGTCATACACTGATTCTTGAATGATGGCACAAGGGCTGTTTACTATGTTATTGTCTTCGCTGATCCTGATGGAACAAGGGACAACCTGCTTGGGGCCCTTCAACTCCAATTATTATAACCTCAGCCACATGCTCTCGTGCCATAGCTTTATTTGGTGTATGACCCTATGGAAAAATACAGATAGAGAAGATCAAGTTCACCACATCTATGTTTCCTCCCCCCACTCCCACCCGCCCTTGGATCAAGTCCTCAAAGTCATAGTTGCTCTTCAATGCAATACCTTCAAAAAGCTGTTTTGTTCTTGGTAGTGGAAGTGGTGCTGTTTTATTCTGCTTTTTTTTTTTAAAATGCAACTCTTGTACCTGTTCCTGAAAGGCTGGTTGAGGAATTTTTAAATGCCAATAACTACTTTTCGTTAAAGAAAGGGGTAGTGCATCTGTTCTCATCTGTTGGTTAGCAGAAGCTGCTATATGAGTATCACATGGATGCCCTGATTCCACTGAGCATTGGCTGGGCTGCCTCTCCACACTGTGAATGCCATCTTTCTAGCTCTGTAGGCTCTTTTGGCTCTTGCCAAAATTTGCCTGCAGGCTGCCACAGCAAAAAAAAAAAAATCTTACAGCAGGTCCAGGCTGTGCTATACCCAAATATATCGGAAAGACTTGTGACAAACAGAGATGCTGTATGGCGCCTCTGACAATTACTAATAAGATCTTTAGGGTTTTGGAATAAGTCATGTTATTTGCAGATGATATATTCTCCATTTGAAAGCAGCTTCTGGGGATGGGACCACTAAATATTGAATACTTGCTAACATTCTGATATACATCTTACTAGTTCATTGATCATACCATTTACCCACACTGGAGCGTGTTTTTGCATTTCATTGTGCAACAGAAATACGATATAGCAGTCAGTGCTTAAGCACATCCAGAAAATTCCAGGAAATGGACAAGCAGATGCAGCTTCCAATGATACCTGCTCCCATGGCCTTAGTGCCTCTCCCTCAATCCCACATTTCAGGAGGCATTCTCTACATGATCATCGCAAGGAAAAGGTGATGAAATGGGATGCTTTGCAGGTACTACCAGAAGTTGCTGTTTTACATCCATGTTCAAGAACTGCAGGGAAAGAGTTGATCCCTAGCGAGCATATCTTTGGATGTTACATTTGGTTGTGGGAAGAACTACTGCCTGAGGTGGCTTCAGTGGGAGTTGCTAACAGTTTGGCTGTCTGATGAGGAACTTGTAAAGGTCAAGCTAGGGAAACTGATGACAAGAAGGTTTTAAGGAGAAGTATGGAAACAGACCTCTCAGATTAGGCATTTCTTTGACATACATAAATGCTACCAGAGTGCATTTATTGCCAGAGGAGACTCTTGCTTTATTTCTTTCTTTTTTTTTCAATACCAGTTGACATTAAATATTATTTTATATTAGTTTCAGGTGTACAGCACAGTGGTTAGACATTTATATAATGTATGCAGTGATCCCCCTGATTAGTCTAGTACCCACTGGGCACTACACATAGTTGTTGCGGCATTACTGACTATATTCTCTGTACTTTATGCCTCTGTGACTATTTTGTAACTATAAATTTGTATTTCTTAATCCCTTCACCTTTTTCACCCAGCTTCCCAACTCCTCTCCCTAGAGGAGACTCTTAATAACATCATAAGTTGTTTTAGGATGTTAGCCCCTTCCCCCTGGCCCTCTTCCCACCTCTCAAGACTTCTATGCTTGCTCAATGAGACTATATACGAAGTGGTCAGAGTCGCAGCGAGGAAGGCTGTAGCAGCTGCTGCCAGTGCCCTGCCAATAATGCCTCGGACCCTACCTTGTCAGTGTGTGTAGATGACTTCAATCTGATGACATCTGCATGTGTGCCTAAACATTTTTCTTTTCTGGCTGTTCTTTCCCGCATGCATCAGACCAGAATTCCTTGGGAATGAATACCACTAGGAGTAGACTTCAACCAATGACTGATGCGGGCTGACGTAAAAATAAATACCTTAGCTCCCTTATATTAAGATGGGTCAGTTCTAAGATATTTTCTGAGTTTCCTCTTGAATTAAGTTCCATTTGCCCATTGTGATAGCTGGTTTCATAACTCACTCCTTATTAACTGTCTTCCCTCTGCGCCCCTGTATCACTTCACCATTCCACTGCTTGATTTTCCTGCATCTCTTAAATAAGCCACCTGCATTATGACTATTGTATTAGTATCTCTTTCCAGTGGAACCAGGGTTGCTTTTGGCTACTGCTACTTAAAAGTGCCCAACTTTCCAACAACAGAGGCCAAGACTAAATCTACAATGTCACCATTTCCTGTGGGTTGCAGCAAGTTCTTGCCTAGATGACAACAACATTAGACACTGCCCACAATGGAAAGATGTTTGTGCAGAGTAAAAACATATTCCTGGTAGGTATTTGCTATTTAAACACAAAGCTCTTCTGCCAGCACCATATTTAGGACTTTATAGAATGTGTTATCCACTGACATGGAATTCACACACCGTCTCAGACCAAGGGCATACTCTGGAATTAAGGCAGGGGCTTACAACTATAGAATTCATTAGTCTTATTCTGTGTTCCGCTAATAAGAAGGAGTCAGACTGATATTAGTGTGGAATGGGCTAAAAGTTAGTTATACATCAGCAGGAAGATAATGTACCATGAGAGAGACTGATCCCATCCTAAAAAGCTCAGTAATGTCTTACACCAGTGATCAGTTACTTCATAGCCAGAATGTACAGGTTGGAAACCAAGGGATGAGAATATGGGTGACCTTTCTAAACAAATCAAGTGCCTGCTTCAAGATTTTTGTTATCTGCCTCAACATCATTCAGTATTGGTCAGTTTGAAGGTCCTTGTGTCCAAGGGAGGGATTTTCCTGCCAGTGGACATAGTCATGGTTCTGTTTAACTAGAAGCTGAGGCTACCAGCTGTCATTTGGGGTCCTCAGTCATCAATGCTGAAAAAAGACTCAGGATGGTTGACTCTGACTGCCAAGTAGAAATGTGGTTTGCAGTATAGAGTGAGGGCAAAGGAGACTATTTCTAAGGAAACTATTTCTAGCACACAGAGGATTCATCGAGACACCTTTTAGTCTTCCCTTGCTGAGTTTCCCTGGTCAGTGGAAAATTAGAGCCAGGTGCTAGAAGAGATTAATGATGATACGGAATGGGCAGTAGAAGCAGATAGTTGAGCTTGACTTAGGCTTCATGATAAGCTACTGAAGCAGGGACTAAAACACAGTTGTTTTAGGCTATTTTTTCTTCCTTCATAAACGTTTCCCACATTTCCTTATATAAAGAGCATTGCTGTGAGCTAATATTTTTGGTTTCAGATGGGAATCTGACCAAATTGAAATGATCTCATTATGATAGAATAGCTGATAAAAAATTTTTTGGCTCCCATTTTGAGAATACAAAATTTTATTTGGAAAAAAACAATAAATTATTCTTAGGGGCAGAAAGAGTAATGACATACTGGATATTGTCTGTTGTTTTCCTCAAACTACCCACACATTTGTCACTAATTTTTAAAAACTCTTCTGTCCCCAGTTTGAGTGCACATCTATTTCCTGCCTGGACCCTAATGGATACACTATTTGAAGTCACACTTTCAGAAGAAATATATGTGTACAAGGTCTGACAATTAAGTTTACGAATTCATCCTAGAAAAAGTGCTACATACCTCATTGCTGAATATCACTATGGTCATCTTAGAAGTACTGCCCTTAGGAAGTTATGCACTGATGCCAGTGCAATTTTGGAACTCTTTTTTTGGAATGGCCATCAGAGCTGTTGTCGTATTACCCTTGATGTCCTGAATGTCATCAAAATGTCTTCCTTTCAATATTTCTTTTATCTTCAGGTAAAGGAAGACGTCACTGGGGGCCAGATCAGGTGAGTAGGGAGGGTGTTCCAATACAGTTATTTATTTCCTGGTTAAAATCTCCCTCACAGACAGTGCCATGTGAGCTGGTGCATTGTCGTGATGCAAGAGCCATGAATTGTTGGCGAAAAATTCGGGTTGTCTAACTTTCTCACGCAGCCTTTTCAGCACTTCCAAATAGCAAACTTGGTTAACTATTTTTTGGTTTGTCCAGTTGGTACAAATTCATAATGAATAACCCCTCTGATACCAAAAAAGTTTAGCAATGTTGTTGCGACAAGTTCGCAAACTTAATTGTCACACCTTCGTATATCATGCGAAGTGTTAAACTCCCATTGACATACAATATATTTTACTAGTTCAACATTTTTCAAAATTACTATCACCACAGTTAAAGACCTCCCCACCTTTTCTATAGAAAATTATTTATTGGGGTATGTCACAGAGATTTATTTGTGTCTTTTATCTTCGGCTACGTTACAGATATGTTAATGGCAGGTTTTATGAATTATATGGATGTTTATAAAAGCATATAAACCAGAATTATACTTGGTAAGCACTAAATAAACATTTTGGCACAAACTGCATCATCCTCAAAACATAATCAGAATGAGGACTATTTGGAGGAACAACCCTTGGAATAATGAACTTGACAGGTCCTCCCTTCAATGTGGAATGCTTTGGTTTTGAACAAAACCCAGCTTAAGGAACATCTCCATTGTTTAGAAATGCTGGCTCACTGACATAGAGGATCTTTGTCAAGTGATGTGAACATTTACAGCCTCCAGTAATCATGAGGAAGTCTGAAATATGATGAATATTTAATCAGAAGACTTATTTAAATATTCAGGGTGAACGCATAACGTAATTTATAGATGATGTTTTATAGAATCATGCATTTGAAACATATGTAGTTTTGTTGACCATTGTCACCCCAATAAATATAATAAATACATATTCAGAGAACTAATGAAGAGTATAGGAGGAACTTCGCATGGTTTAATGAGTTTCTTTATATTTATTTGGTCATTTCTTCTTCTTCCAGGCCCTGGAGTGATAAAGACACCCAAGTACAATGAACTGTTCTCAGACCCCTTTGAGCCTGGTTCTGTTTCATTTTGACATAATTCCACTAGTTTTTAAACTCTTCCTTACTTTCTGGAACAAAAATACTAAATTAGTATTATACTTTTCCTGTCTCAGACCTAGAATTGAATATTCTCCAAGGACTTTTTTCAGTAGGGAATGGTGCTACTTGGATATCAATGATTCTAGACCAGAGGTTGGCAAGGCTTTGAGACGGAAGAGCCGCCAGGGGTCAGCAAACTGCGGCTCGCGAGCCACATGTGGCTCTTTGGGTACGTACATGTGGCTCTGAAGTAAAGTTGACAATGAAAATAAAACCATCATAGTTTCATTTATAAAATTTTTAAATAATATTATTCACATAATGGTGACTATGTAAAAATATATTTATGGCTCTCGAATAATTTTTAAATTGTTGTGAGGGACAGGATTGGCTCTTCTGGGGGTCGGCAAACTTTTGAGACAGAACGTAGCAAAGAGCTGCATGTGGCTCATGAGCCGCAGTTTGCCGACCTCTGTTCTAGACCTTTCAGTGAAAAAAAAATGTGTATATATGTATATAGATTCATGAATTCATACCCGTATCTCCAATTCAAATCCAAGATCACAGTTTCTTCCTCATCTTACATTTCTTTTTTTAAAAAAATTTACCATCAAGATAATACGTTTTATTTCTGAAATAGTTCTGTGGCTCTTACATTCAGATTTATTTTAAGTGTTTATTTGTTAAACTCATTTGTATTTGCCTGTTATTTTTTTTAAAAAGGTTAAAATCTCTGTAAAACGTAAACGTTTTAAAATTTGCTGTAAATGCAGGAGATTATCAATTAAATTTTATTTAAAATAATACTCTCCACTGATGTTACTTTTACCCCCTGAAGACTCCTGAGGAACATTAACAAAAGATTCAAACTACTGTGCAAAATTTCTTCACAAAAAGCGTTCAAAGGCTGATGCAAAATGGGAAGCAAATTCTAAACAATTTTGGCTTCTTGGAAACAAAACCCATTGCATCTGAGAAGAGCACTCGTTGGCGATTCTCCAGCAAGGGCCCATCTTCATCTTTTCCGGTGGCAGGTGCACTCTGCTCGCGTGCCAGTGCTCCTGCTGGTACTTGATGGAGCAGCAGGACGTGTTCCAGCAGAAGTGGTCCAGGGCCTCCTCCTCACGGCAGTGGCATCACTACCTCTTGGTCTGAGAAAGGAGCTGCTTGTGCTGTGCTGCGAGCATCTTGATCTCTTCCATGAACTCCGCTTTACATTTGTCCTCCACTTGCTTACATTGTCTCACCCTGCATGTTGGCCATGGCTTTAATGACAGCTTGTCTTTTCCATTTCAGAACACAGTTTTCCAGGGCTTCTCGTACTACTCTTTCAGCTTCTCGTTTGTGATCTGAAGACTTTATTCGGTCTTTCCAGTCATAGAAAATTTTGCTGTACTTGCGTGGCACGGGCTCTGACACTCCGTCACTGTGGTCTGGGTGCTCTGATGCAGCATTCTTGGCGAAGGGGCACGTCACTCCTTGGTCTGAGTAGACATGGAAATTCTTCCGACTGGCTTGAGGCTGCATGGTGGGGATTTCCTGGCTGGAGCCAAGGGCTTCCGTTTCAGGCTCTGATTCTTCTTTTTTGGGGTTCCACACTTTGATTACATCATCCTTTCTTTGCTCTTGGTACTTGAATGACCTTTAGCTGCCTGTTGCTGGTGGAGGAGATACTGGATTCCCCTCATCCTCCTTCCGGTCCTCATTCTTAGACTTCCGAAATCTTCCTTCATGAAGGAAGTGTTGGTGCAGTTCCAGCACATCACAGGCTTTTCCCGACTCAGACTGCGTTACCATGCAGCTGATGGACACTGATTGCGAAGTCCTGTATGTTTTCAGAAGGAATCCAAACCCTTTGGAGGTGGTGACCGGAGAGGAGGATGTGAACCTGATTGTCTTCTTTCTGCAAGACTCTAGCTGACCAGCATCCCAAACCTTTCATCTTAGCTCAAACCAGTTCATGATTAAGTATACAAGGTGAGCAGAACCAGCTGTCAGGGTGAGCATTTGACAAATAGAGGCAATTCTTGCAAAGCTGCAATTCACCCAGCAGCTCATGACAGGTGGCTTTCCACAGCATCCTTGCTATGTCAGCTTGCTCACTGCCTGCTCCACAGAAAATCCCTGTGTGGTGGAGAAGTAGCTGAGCACAAGCTTTAAACTCTTCCTAACTTCAGGGTTTCCCTTCATTCACTTTCTCCTGGATGGTGGGTACGTTGCCCGCCGGGTGCATCAGCCTCAGGTACATTGGGTGTTTGTTGTCCTTTCCTTCCCCTTTTTATTAAGTTCTACAGTCCTCTCCTTCATGCCAGAGACAATGAGCCTCAGGCATTTGCTCAGCTCCTGTTTGTTTGTATTTTTCTTCTTGATGCTCCTGCAAAGTGGGCATGGCCAGTGACTACTGCTGTCTGTAAGCCTGTACTTATCAGACAAATATTTAGAATGATACACACGAAAACACAGGTCACGTATGATCACCTCCCCGTGCCAATGGCAGTCATGATTTTGTTTCCCAACGCATCTCATCTGGCAACCAATACCCTTTTTGTTCAATTCCAGCTTTGGAATCTTTGCAGCCCACATTGAGATTTAACAGGAAGACCACCTTTCACAGCTGAGCTCAGCTGATAGGCGGTCTCTTTTGGATGCATACTGTGCACGTGAGACATGAACCTGAGAGATTATGTGTTTGGTTCCAGGCTACTGCAATAAAGTGAGTCATAATGTTTTTGCTGATAGAGGGTCTTGCCTTTTATTTGTAAAAAAAAAATGCAACATTTTTGTAATACGGTCAATGTTGGTGATTCGCTCCTGGTTCTGTATAGGCGCCGCTCACATGGTGGTGTGGGTGCTGGGCACCGATCTCTGTCGGCTGCCCCTTACTTTTCTTATTGATAATTCATCTTTCTCAGGGGACACCTAGGCTCTTAACAACATCAATACATTTACTCATTTGCCTACTCCTAAAATACTCGTAAAACAACTTCAGAATTATTATACTACCACTGACCACAACAATCTTCTGAAACCTAAGAACGCTTTGAATTATTTTTGATCTTAGAATATATTCCACTCAAGGTATACAGTCAGAGTATGTATGTGTGTTACTGTGTTGTGATAGCTGGCTTAATAACTTATGATGTTGTGTAGGTATTAATTTAATAACAGATAACCAACAAGCTTTTATGTTTCTTTTTATATTCTTAAAAATGGAGGGTTTCTATTTTTAATCTTTTTTACTTAGTTTTTAGAATTTGTGAAATATTAACACCCTGTTTTCAGAATCAAAACCGTATAAAAGACTATATCCCTACTCCTTAATTCCTCCACCGTTTCCTCACCTACAGGCGTCCATTTCCCTCAGTTTCTTATCCTTCACATGTTTCTTTTGGTTAGAAGAAATAAACAAACAGGCATATATAACTTTCCCCTTTTTTCTCACACAAAATCAGCATATCATTTTTTCACTTTCACAATCTGGGCTGCATTGATATTTATGTGCCCTTTTTATTTTTAATGTTCTCCATATGTGATTTTTTTCCTCTCCCGAAACTACCTTGTGCCTTTGTCAATCCTATTTATACGTGTTATTTTTTTACTCACTTCTGCTCTTCATTAGATGTTGTGCTTGGATTTTCAGCATCTATTGGGATGAAAATGTAGGGTTTCTTCTTTAATCTTTCAGTTTACAGGAAATATTAATATATGTTATAATGTGGAATTTTCCCTGAGTTCTTCAAACAAATATTATTTGGTCATAATTAAAAAACATTTTTTTTCTGAATTGTTAGTATTGTAAAAATTCAGAAATGAGATTCATCTATATTTGTTTTGTATTGTCTCATTTGGTTATGAATTCAAGGTAACATTAACTATTAAAATCGGTTTTGACATGTTCTTCATATTCTCTGGAACATCTGAATAAAAAAATAGGTTATTTGTTACTTGAAGGTTTGGTAAGATTTATGTCTAATATGGTGGAATGGGTGCTTTTAATGTGGGAAAATTTTAGATTTCTCTTGAAAATACTTAAATGATATAGGCTAATTCATATTTTATATTTCTCTTAGGCAATTATAATTTTATATAAAATTATTTCATCTGATTTCAAACTTATTGAATTGTAGTTTAAATACTACTGTCATATAAACAACTTCCTACTATAATTATAGTTAGGTTCTGTCTCTCTATCTAATTGTGGCATTCCTATTTTTATTTAAAAAGTCTTGCTAAAGTTTTGTCTAATTCATTTGACTTAAAAAGTATTCCTTAATGTTTCTTTGTTTTCTGTTTCATTAGTTTCTAGTATTATCTTTATTGTATTAAAATTATTTAACTTCAGTCTCAATTTTTATGTATTATGTTGTACTGATTTCACATTTTAAAAAATTAGATTTTTTTTTAATGTAGCTAACACTGGACAGAACGGTAAATATGGGAAATTGGTTTTGACATCCATTTGTCTCTTTGTCCTATTCTTCTCTGCTTTTATGAGGAAACCCACTTTCCTCTAGGTTTCAGTGTCTATATTTTAAAGAAAGTTCTTACAACCTTAACACAAAGTAAGGCCTATCTAATTAGCCCCAGGCATTGAGCAAGGCTATAATAGAAGAAACGGATAGTTTTCCCCTTCCTTTGTGATCATCTATCTCTTTTTCTAGTTCAGAGATTCCTGTATTGTTCAAGAATATGTTTCTTTTTCCAGCTACTATTCAATGAGTGAAAAATGCTGCTCAGGGCCAATTTCTGTCTGTATCATAATGTGGTGTCATACTATGATGCTGTCAGCAGGTACTGTGAGGAGGTCAGTTAGTAAAGTCTGAACCATGCCACCTTGAAGTATGTCACATGAGCATCTGAGATGGATGTCCCCAAACCTGGTAAACCCAATGAAGCTGAGAACTGTGTAGTTACCCTCGGGGTCTACTACCTGTGTCTAGGTCATGATGGGTGGATTTTTTATTGTATTGTCTAACGGTCAATGTCTTATTGATAGGATTTCCCTTTTAGCCCAGGCACAGTTAGTTATTCCTATTGCATCTTTTACTTCCTCTTCATGAAATACTCTTCATTGCTTACCAGCAAATAGCAAAATCTGTACATTTGGAGCGAGCTTCTGAGTTTCTGACCAATACAGATCATTTCCTACTTGAAAATTTCAGTAGAATGTTGAGACGGACACTTCAAATTCAACATATCAAAACCTGAGCCCTTAGGCTCCCCCAAGCCATCAATTATATTGCTTAAGCCAGAGGCATGCAAGCTGTCTTTGGCTCATTCGTCTCCACTATCCAATGCTGCTTTCCTTACTAGCACATAGGGCGACATGTGAGTTCTTTCCTATTGCATCCTTAGTGCCATAAAAACTGTCTGGCCCATGGTTAGATATTCTGAAAAACACTTATGAAATAAATTATTAAGAACATTGACCCTATAGTCAGAAAATCCTGGGTCACCTCCTGGTTATATAACTTACCAATTGAGTTGACGAACATTTTCTACACATCTTCTGGTCTTCAAAGAAGTAAAAACATTTCCTACCTGATAGGATTGATTAATGATTCATTTGGATAATGCATGTTAAATATTTGGCAGCTGGTAAGCACTCAATAAGTACTGGTGTTTAGATTAAAAAATTACAAACTTTGGGGATTCTATTGTAAGTGGTTTGTGTTTTTTTATTTTCATGATCTAATTACCTAAACTACTGAAAAATTCTTAAATGCTCATTGGATTTTTAGTGAAAGTGTAATACACTAATGCTATTTTCCAGTCATCTGGAAAGAAGGATATCTATGTATTAACATGGGAAGTTGATTGTAAATAAATATGTTCCTTGTACGTATTCAGCTTGAAGCTGGCATTTCATCTTATAGAATTATACTCCCTCATAGGGAAATAAAACACTGTAAAATAATATAGGTTTTTTATGTGAGAATATACTACCTGTTCAACATTAAAATAAAAATATAAAAGACACGTAGAAAGCATTTATTCTGAGTCAGAAGGTAACACTGATTCATGGGTCACACATTCAAATGTAAGATGTTTAAAAATCATTATTCAATCATATTTGGATTATATGGTTCCCAATGCTATCATATTGCAAAATGATGTTATGCTAACTTCTCTACAATTTTAATTTATTAATATGAGTTAAAAGTTTTCTTTTTCATTCTATTTCCCAGGGAATCCCTGAAGTAAAAAAAATGGAACTAGATGGTTAACATATAACTTAAATTCTACTTCAAAGGACAGGCTATACATTATTTGTATCTACCTAGCATGCTGGCTACCTGATCACATCCCATGTTAGTTTACCCATTTTTGAAATTGAGAAAAATACAATATTTTAAAGTAGTTAAAAGCTAAGTTTAAGATATTTAAAAAGATCTATTGAAATATCCTCTATTGAAGCCTATTTTCATTGTAATGTATGGATTGGATCTTTCAATGGATACACACATTATAAATCCTGTTGTAAGCACATAGAGTAAAATAAGCTGCCATCAGGTCTTATACGTGAAATCAAACTCTGAAGAGTTAGACTAGTAAGACATAAAATCTATGAATAAGATCAGTCATATACTAATATTTTCAGATCCATGGAACATTCAAGAAATGGTTGAATGAGTTCAAGCAACCTAATGTATATATGTGTTGGCTATATTTTTCTGAGATCCTATTAAAATAATTAGAAAGGAATAAAAAAGGTACAAACTTACTAAAATAAAGAGTGCAAAAGGAAGTTAATCAGTGGATGGAAAAGTTTAAAATGTTTGCTAAATGTGGAAAGTAATAATTGATAAAAGCAAAGCAGAGGAAGCCACAGCCTAAAGTTCTAATAAAGATGACTGCAGCAAGAGAAATTCCATTTTCTGATGTAATTCAAAATAAGCACCAAATAAACTGCAGAATGGAGAAAAGTTATGAGATAAAAACAGGAGGATTAATTCAACTTCTGGATACAGCAGAGATATTACACCTATTTATAAAGGTAAAATGACTGAAATCCAGATGTTTAATCCAGAAAAGAAAAAAATTATTTTATTTTCAAATGATTTGAAAGAAGTGACCAGGAAGAATCAATACAGCTTGTATGGAGGCCCTCTATGTTTTGGAATTTAGGAATACACCAAGACAATCACTGGATTTATTCCTGTATATCCTAGAAAAAGTCTCCAAATGAATAAATATTATCAGCCTATAAAAATCTGACATTCATATTATGTATTTTTTTCTATTTCTTAAATATGAATAGTCATGTATCACCAAATACCTTGAAATGTAAGAGAAACACAAATAAAAAACAGATGACTCTAGAAGAAACAGAAACTTGCCAAACACTAATTAGTAACCTCAAAAAGAGTCATAAAATATTCTATTGGATCTTCGGAAAAGTCATGACATATTTTGTCCATGGTTTTCAAAGGTTATTTATTTATATAAAGAACAAAGAACAATCAATGATATATTGCCTGTTTTGTTCGATAACCCTTTGCCATCTTTCAGTGAGCTTCATAATTCCTTATTCATAGAAGGACCTGTCTTTATTTGTGAAAAACTGAACAGGTGCTGATTTACAGCCTCATTTGAATTGAACGTTGTACCATGCAAGGAGTTTTGAAGAGAGCGAAACAAGTGGAAGTCTGATGGCATAGTCAGATGAGTATGGTGTGTATGGCAACACATCCCATCCAAGCTCCAATAATTTTTGACGGGTGATCATACTTGTGTGTGGTCTTGTGTTGTCGTGATGAAACACAACTTCTTTACAACTAACAAGCTCTGGACGTTTCTGGATGATGGATTTGTTTAAACTGTCCAATTGCCAACAGTACACATTTGACTTGATTGTTTGGTTCCTTGGTAGGAGTTAGAAAAACATGACACCTTTAAAATCCCATTGCACTGAGAGCATAACTTTCTTCTGATGAATGTCTGCTTTCGATGTCATTTGAGGCGAATCATCACGTCGGGACTAAGACCATTTGCACAGCACATTGTTCTAAACAACCCACTTTTCATCACCAGTTATCAGTTGCTTCAAAAAAGGATCATTTTCCTCACATTTAATAAGCATATTGCAGACATTTATACACGCCGTCAAATGAACTTGAGTTCACTCAGAACCAAAATATCAAGCTTGCTTAGGTATCCCAGCTTCTTCAGGTGGTCGTGAACGCTTGAATGATGGATGTTCAATGTTTCTGCAATCTCTCGTGTTGGGCGTGTAACATGGGTTTGACTTGATCAATGCCTTTATTCTGTCGTCATCAACCTCGGTGGGCCTCCCTGATCGAGGAGCGTTGTTGAGATCAAAATCAACAGCACAGAATTTCGTGAGCCATTGTTGGCACTGATGTTCTTGTAGAGCTTTGTCACCATAAACTTTATGCACCTTTTCAGAAGCTTGATGCATGTTCTTCCTTTTATGGAAGTAAAACAGTAAAATATGGCAAAAATGCACAGTTTGGTCTTCTATCTCAACTTGTAAAATCTCCAAAACTCAACCAAATCGCTCAATTTTTTTTTAGAATGAAGCTAGAACTGTCAGCTGTCAAATGACAGAGCAATAATATAGATATGACTGACTCTAGTACTTCCAAAAATGAACTAGTGCCATCTGTTGCAAACATGTGTCATGATTTTTCTGAAGACCTAATATCCATGAAACAAGAACAGTAGGCAATAAAAAAGAAACAATGAAGGGCCGGCCGAGTGGCTCAGTTGGTTAAGAGCTCGCTCAAGAGTGCGAGCTCTGAGCAACAGGGTTGCTGGTTCATTTCCCAGCCAGAGCTTAGCTGCCACTAAGCTGCCAACAGATGGCAGGATGGCTCAGCTAGAAAAAAAAAAGAAAAGAAACAATGACACCATTGATCAATTTATAAATGTTGCAGGCCATAAGATGTACAGAAAGGTTAGAAACCCATCATAGATAAATCTAAACTTTTTAATAACTGAAATTAAGACCACAGAGAGATGGCATTTACTATAAGAATAGAATCAGATGAAGAAAGGATTAGTGATTCAGAATTTAGAACATTTGTGAGGAAAAAAAAAATCTGACCAAAGCTGAGAAAAAAAATGATGTAAAATAAAGAAATAAGTATAGGAAACATGTAGATTTCCATGAAAATGTCTAACATATGTTTGTTATGAGAGTCCCACTAAAGATTGTGAGAGAGGATGAACAGAAGCAAAAGTTGAATAAATAATAGTTGATAATATTTCCAAACTGATGAAAAGCAAGAAATACTACTGATTGCAAGAAAGTGAATGCAAACAAAAACAAACCTTGGCACATCATAGTAAACTTCCTGAAAATAAGAAATTACCAAAAAAAACCAAGACACCCAAAAAACAAAACACAAGAATTCCTAAAGCATTCAGAAAAATTATAACTGGAATATTCACCGCAAAGGAGAAATAAAACTGATAACTGATTTCTTACTTGTACCATGGAAGCCAAATATAATAAATGACATTTTAAAAACGGTGAAAGAAACTGCTAGAAGAAGTATATGACCAGGAAAAAATAACCTTAAAAAAAAAGACAAAACCAAAACATTTCTAGATAATCAAAAACTAAGAGGATTTATAGTCAGCAGACCTATTCCAAAAGAAATTTTTTATGGAAATTATAAAATTCTTTATGGAAATGGAATAATGATCTTGAATGGAAGCACAGAAAGGAAAGAAAGAATCAAGACCAATGGAAAGTGTAAATGTGTTGGTAAATCAAAATGAGTACTGACTATAAAGCAATGATTATCATTTCTTTTGAAGCTTATACTAATGAACAAAATTGATGCTAAGAAGAACATAAAAGGTAGGAGGAGGGTAAATTGAAAAAATTTCTTGGAAGTTTCTTGCTTTCTCAAGGAAGTAGTAATAGGATTCATATATAATAGAATCTAGTCTAGAATCTATGTTTAAATCTCTAGGGCAGACACAAAAAATAGTATAATTCATAACTCACAAGTTAGTAGAAAGGGATATTTAATTAATTAAATATTTAATTAATAAAAAGAAAATAGGAGAGAAAAAGATAACAGGAAAGATGGGACAAATAAATGATAGAAAATTCCAAGTACACCAGTAATATCTTTATCAGTAAACTGAGTATACGAGTATGCTCATTTAAAACACTGAATTAAAAATACTATTATATGTTGCTTGTACTTTACGTTGCTCACAACAGACACAATTTGTATATAATAAAGTTTGAAAATAGAAGTATGGAAAAAGATATATGCAAACATGGTACACACAAGAAAGTTGATATAACTGTTCTGATGTCAGACAGGGAAGTGAAGAGGATTTTAAGAAAGAGCAAGCAAGTAATGAGTATCTTAGCTCTTGACTTCTTCATCTTTTTTCCTTTTCCTTCTATTTTTGGAACAAAGGAAGTGAACCTGGCCTTTTGTTTCTCTTACATCAGTCTCCTATGTTAGGATAGCCAATCTCAGGACCAAGCTCTCTTTACTGTGAGGGGATGCCTATGATCCTAGTCTTCCATGATGTCTTTATACACATAGGTATGTAAAGATTTAGGAAATTCTATCTCTTATGCTTTCCTCTGTGTGTGCGTGTATGTGTGTTTAATGTTAAAATCTATTTATTATTTATTTTTCTTTCTCTTTGAATTTCTGCTTTACCAACTCATCCCTTGTCACAACAAAAATAGGTGCCATCTTCATATTAGAGAGAGAATTATAAGCATCAGAATGGTAAGGAGAAAAGTACAATGATATTAACAATATTATGATTTACAGCATTTTCTACCCTGTGTATGATTTATATCTAATGTTATTTTATTTTATATTCATGATCTGAAGTCTTATCAAAGCAAGCTTTTATGACTTCTTTAAGAAAAAAGGCATGTAATTGCATCATTTCTCTCATGCTTTCAGACACCAAATAAAGCACAAGTTTCCTTTTTAGTCCAACCTCAATCCAGATATGAAGTTGGTATAACTAATTTTGACAAATGGTTACACCATTTTGTCGCTGCGAGCCTGGCAATAGTGAAAATTAAATTCATCTCACTTTTTTTTTTTTGTCAGAAAGAAGTCTATTCTGAAAACAAAATTCGCCCTCTCATTATCTCTTTATACACTCTCAGATTGCAACTGTATGCCCTCATAGGGACCATTAACATCAATAAAGTGGGGGTGGGTGTAAAGATTCATGACCTGAAAGTAGACCAGGCAAACCATGAAGTTCAATGTAGATATAGTCCTTCATATCTATTAAATGGCATCCTCAGGCGAATATCACTTGCTATACTCCTTGTACAACTAACCATTCATATTGTGCGACCTTGGGCAAGCCTGCAAATCTGCTTGGACCTAAGTTGATTTATTTGTAATATTTGAGGATTATCATAATACCAATACTTTTGTAGTAAAGGATAAAAAGGACAGTGTTTATAAAATCATTTCCTAATATCTAAGTACATTTTATTTATTGTTGGTATAATGACATGTGAATAATGAATTGGTCTTTTGCTCAAAATGATAAATGAATTGGGCCTTTACTACATATTCTAATAAAAAATCTTCCCCCTAATATCCATCCCTCCCAAATACTGAAACGACCTTATTAAAAACAAAAACAAATTTAAACTCTGATTTTACCCATGCCCCTAAAATATTTAAACCATCTAAAATACCCAAGTAGTATTTATACAGAAAGATAGATTGATTTGAAGAGCATATGTCCAACATGCCCCTACTTTCTCTAACATTAATTATGTGTTATGTAAAATGAAACACATTTTGCATACATTTTTAAATTTAACTCTTGCAGGAACTTGTGGGGTTAAGCATGCAATCCCCATTTTTATACATGAAGTAAATTATGGCTCTAATAGGTTAAATAATAACCAAGTTCACTCAATTTTTAAATGCCAACCAGTTATTTGTTGCAGTTTTGTCTGATTTGAAAACTCATGTGTGTCACATGATAATTTCCTCCTACTATCCATTGTTCTCTTTTTTTCTGAGTAATATAACCTCTGGTTTTAGTTGGGCACAAACTACCCAATTTAAAGACGACATTTTCCTGCTGGTCTGGTTACTAAGATCTGGTGTGTGGGATGTCAGCAAAAATGTCATGTGCAGATACTTTGTAGCCAACCTTAAGACAAAGTCTATCTTCTGCTTTTGCCCTTCTTTCTTCCTGCTGGTTAAATTGTGGCATTATGCCTACAGATTAAATAGTGATCATACCCATGACGTAAACATCACATTGAACAGGGTGGGGCATGCTTGGCGGTCATAGAACCACCCTACCATTCCTGGAGTACTTATTGGACTTGCGTGAGGAAGAAGAAATATCTTATTTATGCTTTTCCTATTTTTGGATTCTCAATCACTTACATTTAACCTAATACAAACTAACAGACTAGACTCATTCCATTTCATCAAACTACTGATTTAAAGCACTGAATCCACTTGCAAATTCTTTATAGCAACTCTAGGCATTAACTTTATTTCATCTCTACAGACTAAGAATGTAACATCTAGTACATGTACTGTTATAATCAAATTCTATTTCAACATAATAATACATAAAACTTTTGGGACTTCATTACAATTAAGTTTCAACCTTTCTCTGCTCCCTTTTATTGTATTAATGAAGATGGATATCACTGTTATTGATGTACACCATGCCAAGATTTTTATGCCTTAATCTATTCCAGAGGGCTTAACTGATTCTAATTCAGCCATGCTAGGATGTGAAGAGCAGAACAATAGATGTTTTAAGTCAGTTTCAGGGAAATTATATGGGCTACTGAAGTTTTGTGAGTTGGAGTTAATCCAGAGCAGAAGCAATAACAGCTGGGCAAACACCCAAAACATCAGGGGAGCTGTCTCAACAGAGGAAGCTCTTCCTCTGAAATGTAACTTGAGAGGTGCTGTCAGACACTGCCAGTCTTTGAAAGTTATTCTTGACAAATTCTGTTGGCTATCTATCTTCATAAAACTTGTTATTCAAACTTCTTGGGGAGAAATACTTATATTACTGAAAATAAAATTTAAGACTCAATATGGTAGAAAGAACATTTGTTTGAAATCAGGTAGATCTGTGTTTGAAAATCAGCATTCTTAATTAACTCTGAAGCATTAGATGTTTCCTTTAATCTACCTGCAAAAGAAGGTAATAATAATCTCCCACATTGGCTATGAGAATTAATTGATATGTAATATTTATAAGTATGCAACATGTAGTTTGTATTTTTTTTTTTCTAGCTAAGCCTTCCTGCCACTTGTTTGCAGTTCAGTGGCAGCTCAGCTTGGGCCAGGATATAGTTTGTATTTTAAAAAGTATTGGTGGTCTAAATATACTAGTTTCTTTATAGAATTCCTTACATTCTTAGAGCATACAACTACATTGTCACGGTTTGGGTTGCCTTGAAATCAGAGCTTGAAATGATTTGGGTACAATTTATTTGGAAGGTGATTTCCAGAAGTGAAAGTGAAAAAGTGGGGAAAGTGAGACAAGAAATAGAAAAAAGCCTAACAAGTGTGACACTGGGCTGGCTGAGTGGTGCATTGGTTAAGAGTTGGCTTGGGATGCCAGCTCTGAGCAGCAGGGCCCCGGTTTGGATCCCACATGAGGGCCAGTGACGCTGCGCCCTCTACAGCTAAGATGGTGAACAACAGCTCAACCTGGAGCTGGGCTGCCGTGAGTCGCCAGTGACTGTGTAGGCTGCAGTGGGGCTGGCTGGCAGCAGGCGTGAGCTTTCATAAGCAGCCATCCAATGGCCGGCGACCGATCTGCCTCACCTGGGAAGAGCACAATGATAACACCAACATGAACCAGTAAAGCACCGTCCTCCACAACTAGACTGAAAAATAAAAGGACAGCAACTTGTCTGTTCCCCTTCCCTAATTCCCCAACACTGTTCCCCTCCCCCAATTCCTCAATAAAATCTTTAAAAAAAAATGTGTGACACTGAGTTGACTACCACTGGAATTGATACTGGTCCTCAGCCCTCTTGGGGATCGGCTAACACAAACTGTATAAAAATTGCCTCCAAATGATGCCAAACAAAAAAAAGGGGAGACTGAGAAGTTATCCACTGACTCATTCCTCATTGGTTGCTTCTTGACCTTGGGAGAACTAACTGTCTTACACTGTGGGCTGTGACTGCCACATACGAACTAAGTGGCTTTTTATGACTTTGGAAAAAGCTCCAAGGCAGACAATCAGAGGGACTCTGTGAGGGGCTCCTGAAGTGGAATGCTGGTAATGCACGTGGGATTTTTACCAGGGCTGCACTGAAATCGGATGAGCCAAGAGGTTTTGGCTAGGACGCCTTAAGGTCTGTAGAGTAGTGAACGCATGTGTGCATGCATGAGTGTGTTGGTGGAGGTGTCTGTGTGTTGCTGTCAACAACTGCAAAACCTAAATGTGATGTTGCACAGAAAAAAAAAGGCAGGCTGAAAAAAATGTCAGTTTTCTGAGTTTGGCTGCACTTACACCACCTCAAAGTATTAACACTTTTTTTTCATGCTGATGAGAAAGATGTACTGTTAATGAGTAATGTTAAAAAATGTGTGGCCTATGGGAAACAAAATTCTGAGAGGGTTTCTAGGTACAAAAACTTGGAATCATTGCCTTAATGCTAATGATGTGCTAATAATTATTTTTAGAAGAACTAGCTGATCTGGTTGAGCTTTCTGTGAAATAATATTCTTCTAGAAACAAATGTCATTTTGAGAATATTCCCTATATATTTAATAACGGAATAGAAATAAAAATCACTATAATTTTCTTCTGCCAAAAAGTAGTAACAAATAACAGTAGACTTAGGTTTAGATAGCTTTAAAAATAGTGTTTACCCAGGCAGAACAGGTGAGCTATTTTGATCACCTTTAATAGGTAATATGGTTTTAAATATCAATTTATTGGCACTAATAAAAGCACAATGAGACATTGTTTAATCTCCATGTATCTGTAGTGTCAGTGAAACTGTTTTATGGCTGTTGTTTGAGTTTTGTTTTATTATAAATATTCTATCAGCTTTAGGAAACAATTTAAAGTAATTTACAAAAGCAAAAGTCATACTTAAAACAATCAATGAAACACACCTTGGAGGGCATCAATTAAAAGGATGTGAAGAGATGGGGGGAGGGAGGTTATCACTTTGTGAGGGGTATAAATATCTAACTATTACATTGTTTTGTACATCTAAAACTAATAAAAAAAAGTCAATTATTGCAAGGAGAGCTGAGCAATGTGGAAGAGAAGACAACAGACATACATGAACCCCTGCCAACCCCTTTATGTAACTGTCCTTGAGAAAATTATCCATTTCCTGTATCTGGAAATGGCTTATAATTACAGATGCCCTTGAAATTAAAAAAAAAAGAGGTGAAGAGGAATACTGAGGAATAAATACACTATAGAGTACCTAAGTTGAAGGAAAATCATTATTTCTGGGCCTTCTTAAAATTAAGATAATAAAGAAAACACTGAATTATATACCATTTAATAAATTATCATTTCTTTTCTACACATTTTTTTTTGCCCAACACATATTTAAATTGAATACTGTAAAGCTAGGTTTCATAACAAACTGGAACACATTTTATAAATGGTCAATGTTCCTAAAAGAAGACTTGGTGATTTAATAAAATTTATGCACGTTATACATGTTTAGTTTTGATGATTTAGACCTATGTTTTAAGATATGCCAAATAAATGGAATCCATTCAAAAGATGACAACAAAGTTGGGAAAACAATGTTATTTCTGATGAAAGCAGAAAATGAGACGATACCATCTTTTGTCTGCAATTTCAACTAAAGTCAACCAACTGAAGATACAGCACTAAACAGATTTAACCCAACGCCACAGGGAATAAGCAGTAGAAGAGGATCCCTCTACACTGAACTGCTTAGTCTTTGTTTGGATCATGACATCACATTGAAAGGGAATAAAGAAAATGGAAGAAAATTGAGATGAGTGACCAGAAGAGAATAGGACTGAAAACCATTTCTAAGAAACTCTCCTGTTTGTCTCAGATTCCACTTCCAATTCATCAAGACACACAGTTGGCTCTGGCGGGCTCTTCTCTCCTCAGTGTTGCCACTCTGTTTCCAGCCACCATCATTTCTTGCCTGAATTATTTAATAGCCTCCTAATGGGGTCTGTCTGCTTTCACATTCCCCCTAAGAGTTACTCTTAACAGATAAACCCTTTTAAAACTTAAGTAGCTATGTTGCTCCTCTGCTTCAAAACCTTGAAAGCTACCCATTTTATTTCTAGTAAAAGCAAAAATCTTTAAAATGCCCTGCAAGGCTCCATGTGGCCTGGGACCTCTGACGGCATCTCATACCCCATGAGTCCTTCCATTGGGCTCTTAGGCACACTGGCCTTATTGTCAGGCACAGCCTTGCCCTAGCACCTTTGCCTGGCTGAGTCCCTGTAGTGTAGCTAACATATTTTCCCTTTTAAAGCCGTTTTCAAATCTCACTTTCTTAATGGGATTGCTCTGAACAAGCTGTTTAAAATTGCAACCTGCCTTTCTTCCCTCTAACTGCTGATCCCCCTATCCTGATCTTTTTTTAAAAACAGCTACATTTAAGTATAATTGACAAAATAATCACAAATATTTAAAATGTGCAATTTGATAAGCTTTGACAAATTCACATACCTATAATAACTGTCACCACAATCAAGAAAATTAACATATCATCAATACCAAATTTTCCTTGTGCTGTTATAATCCTCACTCCTGCCCTATCCTACCTTCTAAACCCATCCACAGGCAACCACTGATTTACTTTCTATCCTTATAAATCAGCTTGCATTTTCTAGAATTTCATATACATGGAATCATGCAATATGGACACTTTTCATCTGACCTTTTTCACTCACTGTGTTTGAGATTCCCCATGTTGGAATGCATCAGTAGCTTATTCTGTTTTATTGATGAATAGTATTCTACTGACTGGATAGATCACTATTTGTATATTTACTTATATTGTGATAAAAAATGTAAATTGTCTCCACTTTTGGGCCATTATTACAAGCAGAGCTACATTGAACATCTGTGCAAGGCTTTTTATGAACATATGCTTTCATTTCTCTTGGGAAAATATCTAGAAGTGGGATGGTTGGATCATATGATAGGTCTATATTTAACTTTTTAAGAAACTGTTGAACATTTTTTCAAAACAGTTGTACCATTTCACATTTCCACCAGGAGTGTATGACAGTTCTAGTTTCTCCACATCCTTGCAAACACTTGGCATGACCAATCATTTTAATTTTAGCATTTTTACATGGGCTTATTTGCCATCTGTGTATTTCCTTGGTGGTGTCTGTTGAAATCTTTTGCCATTTTTGTTTTTATTAGGTGGTTTGCTTCCTATTGAGTTTTGAGGGTCATTTATATAGTCTATATACTATTCTATATACTATATATATATATTCTATATATATACATTCTCTCTCTCTCTCTCTCTCTCTCTCTCTATATATATATATATATATATATATATATATATATAGTATATATACTACATACTATCAGATAGGTGGGTTGCAAACATATTCTCCCAGTCTATGGCCTGTGTTTTTATTCTTTTATCTGTATCTTTCAAACAGTTGAAGTTTTCATTTTGATGAGGTCCAATTTATCATTTATTTTCATTGATTGGATTGTGCTTTTCTCGTTATATGTAAAAATCTTTACCTAACCCAAGTCACAATGATTTTCCCATTTGTTTTTCTTCTAAAAGTTTTATAAACTTTACACTCAGATCCATGATCCATTTTGAGTTAAGTTTTGTATATAGTGTGAGGTATGAATTGAGGTGGGTTTTTTTTGGATATGGATATCCAATTGTTTCAGAATAGCTTATTGAAAAAAGACTATACTTCTCCACTCAGTTGCCTTTGAATCTCTGTTGAACAACAACTGTGTATGTGTGAGTGTAGTTTTGGATTCTATTTGGTTTGATTGATCTGTTTTTCTATCTTGATTACAACAGCACACTGTCTCGATTATACTAGGTTTGAAATAAGGCAGTGCCATTCCTCTAGCTTTCCCCCATTTGTTTTGGCTGTTTTAGGTACTTTGCATTTCCATATGAATTCTAAAATCAGCTTTGAAATTTCCTCCACAATGCTGGATTTTGACTGGGATTATACTAACTTTATAGATAACTTTGGGAGAACTGACATCTTAACAATCTATATTTTAGGCCTCTTTTAATTGATCTCAGAAATGCTTTATAGTTTTTTAATGTACAGTTCTTTCACATATTTGTTATACTGATTCCTAATGATTTCCTAATTTTTGATGCTACTGTGACTGATATTACTTTTTATAAATTTCAATTTCTTTTTTTATTAAATTATTTTTTATTATGAAATACACATTTTTTATAATGTTTCAGCTGTACAACACAGTGCAATAGTTATACTTTTTACCCCTCGAAGTGACAACCCCTCTCCCCCAAATTTCAATTTCTGATTGCTCATTGCTAGTATATAGAGATATGACTAGTATATTGACCTGGCATTTCATAACCTTGCTAAATTCAGTAGCTTCGTTATTGACTCCATCAGATTTTCTACAAACATGATCATGTCATCTGCCAGTCAGTTTTACTTCTTCCTTTCCAATATGGCTGCTTTTTAGTTCATTTCTTGCCTTGTTGCACCAGCTTGAACTCCAGTGGAGTGTGGAAAAGAAGCAGTGAGAGTGGACACCCATGTCTTGTTCCTGATCTCAGAGGTAAAACAATCAATTTTTCATATTTAGTATTATTCTAGCTGCAGTTTTTCCTTAAACTGTGTGGACTCCTATGCTTTAATTTTAATAATCTTGTCTACCTTATTCCTCAATATTTGTCTCTTAACAGTACTGCTCATTACTTTCTATATTCTCAATGCCAGAAGCACTTTTATTTCAGTTTTCCAATTGTCTGCTTCTAAATACTATGAGTTAAGAACAAACATCTATAAGATAAGTGCCATGTAGCAAGTATTGTGCTGGGTGTTCATAAATCTCATTTAGTGGACATGACAATTCTGCCAGTTTACATTTTCATCATTTTACAAGTGGAGAAGCTCACAGAGGTATCATGACAAATGCAAAATTATGCTGTTGTACCAATATTATTCAGTCAGTCTATACTAGTAACATCAAGAATATACATTGGACGCCCAGTGCAGGATATACCCCATATACTATATTCCTCTTCTTGAGACATCCATGAGCTAATAAATGAATCTGAAGCCTTTTCTCTTTCCACTATGCTTCAATGCCTCCAAAGTTTGTTTGGGAAACTAGAACACCATGCTTATTAGAATGCCATTAACAATATGAGTAAATAAGCAGTGAGTGAGGGCTTGAGTGTTGCTTCATTGAGAAAAATATGTAAGTTTCAGTACTTGGGTTTTTTTAACCAGCTTCACTGCTTTGTGGACCTTTTACTTTTATCCTAGTTCTCATTTGTGTTTCAGATGGGAAAATATATCTTATCACAATCTTGGAATAAGTAGGTTGTTGCTGTGCTTGCTTTCTCTTTCTGTTTTCAAAAGAATTATTTATGGAATAATAATAGAACAACAAAAAAATACATCCATAGGGTAAATATTATCAAAAGTGTGGGTATACCCACTTTTGAAACAGCTAGATTATTCTCTATGCTTATCTCTCATTTTTACAGTATATTGTTCTTCTTGAAATTTTAAAGAATAGACTAAAACTGCTGCTTTCTAGCAATTTCTATTAAACACATCTAAAAGCTGCACTACTTTATCTCTTCTCCCTAGAAATTCTTTGCAGTTTTCTTCATTTGATTAGTTGGCTGATGCAATGAGTTTTCTGTCTGAATGAAGTTTATAAAGCCTCAGAGGAAGTGGTTGTGCTTTTTAAATAGGGTTTAATACAAGATCATGCAGCTGCTACTCAGCAAACAGGAGATGTATGTGTGTTCTAATAACCAACCAGCATAATGTTCTGCTGGGGTAACGCTGTTGGGGTGATGCCAAGTTGATTATGGATATTTGCATAGCAAATTCCAACCAACGTTTAACTTATATGCTTCGTCTGCAGAAGCTACCACCAGGCTTGCTGGCTGCAACTTTTCCATTGTTTTCTCTATCTCACTCTGCTCCTCTCGTGGTTCTTCTGTCTTGGCAATGTCACAGTTCATCTAGCAACTAAAGCTAAATTTTCTCCGGGATTCTTGACTCCTCCTTCGCTTTCACTCCCTTTAGTCAACTGATCTCCAAATACTTAGTATTTCTATGCCTTTTTTTTTTTTTTTAAGCTGAGCCATCCTGTCACCTGTTGGCAGCTCAGCGGCTGCTCAGCTCAGGCGGGGACTCGAACTGCTGTTGCTCAGAGCTCACACTCTTGAGCGAGCTCTTAACCAACTGAGCCATTCGGCTGGCCCTACTTAGTATTTCTGAAGTACTTTTTATCTCCATTTTTTGCAGGGTATCTCAGCTTCTATTGTTACAGAATAATGAAATTATTTTCTAAGACCAACAGTGATTCATGTCTATCCCAACCCAAATCATCTGGATTGATTCCTAGAGAAACAAATCTATCAGGTTATTAAAAAATATATAAAAATATATTCAATGGCTTTCAATGACCTATTTCAAGTAAAACTTCAATGGCTTGGTGTTCTTAAATATCCCTCTTATATTATGATCAAGCTTACTAGTTTAATTTCTTCCTGTATCTAATTCCAGGCCTTGGACACCACTACAACCACCTCAGACTATAAAATGGGTGCTTATTTTTTATATGTTGCCTAGAAAAGTCTATATATCCTTCTTCACCACCTGGAAATCCCCAACACCCTTCAAGAATCAATTTGAAAGTTATATCACTTGTGAAGCTCACATTACTCAGCTCTTTCCTTCCAACAGCTACGCAAGACTGTTTACTTGGTATAGCGAACACACCTGTGTTTTGCAACATGAAAAATTAAAATCAGTCCGAGTTCACTTTATGTAATTTTTGGCAAATTATTTCATCTCTTTGAGATTTACTCATCCTTACCGTTAAAATAGAGTATGGTTGTGAGACTGAGACCTTTGTTACTCAAGGTGTTATCACGAGAGCAGCAGTATTCACATCACTTGGGAACTTAGAAATCTGGCATCTCAGGCCTCACCTGAAACCTACTGAATCAGTGTGCATTTAAACCCAATCTCCAGTTGACATATGTGCAGTTGATCTATACGAGGTCAGACAATGAAGTTCGCGAACTCAACCTAGAAAAAGTGCTACATCCCTCATTGCTGAATATCACTATGGTCACCTTTGAAGTACTCCCCTTGGGAAACTATGCAATGATGCCAGTGCCTAGTCCACCCTTCCAAGCAATTCTGGAACTCTTTTTCTGGAATGGCCATCAGACTGTCATCATGTTACCCCTGATGTCCTGAATGTCATCAAAATGTCTTCCTTTCAATATTTCCTTTATCTTTGAGTAAAGAAAGAAGTCATTGGGTGCCAGATCAGGTGAGTAGGGAGGGTGTTCCAATATAGTTATTTGTTTACTGGCTAAAAACTCCCTCACAGACAGTGCCGTGTGAGCTGGTCCATTGTCGTGATGCAAGAGCCATGAATGGTTGGCGAAAAGTTCAGGTTGTTTTCGTCTAACTTTCTCATGCAGCCTTTTCAGCCCTTCCAAATAGTAAACTTGGGTAACTGTCTGTCCAGTTGGTACAAATTCGTAATGAATAATCTGTCCGATATCAAAAAAGTTTAGCAACATCGGTGCAGCATGTTCGCGAACTTAATTGTCAGACCGTCATATGCATATTCATTAAAATAGGAGAAGTACTGACATATGAGAACTGCATCTAGCATTATTCTCTTCAACCAGAATATTCATTCAGTAAATATTAGCTTCTCTTCCCATTAACCTTTTCATCCACAATACATTGAATATTATATTTGTTTATAGCAATTATTTATTTGTGTTTCTCATCTATTAGTAGATTGTTAGTTTTTCAGTGGTAGGGACCTAAAATACTTGGCTTTATGCTAGTATATAGTAAATGCTCAATAAATATTTATTGACAAGGCGATTAATGTGCACCATTTAGAAATATAGTGAAAGTAAAATGGTGTTTCTAAACACTGAGATTCTAAATACCACACTAAAGAAATTCTAATTGATTAAAGTAATGGTAATATGCAATCTTTGGATGGTAGACATGAGTTCACTTGATTATAACTTTGCAAATCGTCCATGGAGATGAATTAAATTTTATGTATTGGTGTGTTTATGAGTCTCACAATCTGATACATTGTTTCTGTACTTTCACTTTTAATTAGAGAATTCATTATATTTCCCTGTATTGAATGAAGATAAGTGCTGTAAAGGATTAAAGAGAGAAATGAAAATAAGGGGCAAAATTCTTGCCATATGTATTAGAAGGTCGCTATTATTTTTTGGAAGGTTTAGATATAGATCCGGCTGGCCTGACCTATAATGATAGAGGCTGGAGCATCTATTCCCTGCAGGTCAGTAAGATAGCATAGTAAGAAGTACCTAAAGGCCACAGGGCCCTCAAGATGCTCGTCTCAGGAGAATTGTAGGTCGCCATTAGTACCAAGGACAATGCCTGGCACATCAACTGAGGTTGCTGAACAAATATTTATTAAATGAATAAATAGCATGGGTTCCTAAGGAAACTGAGCAAACAGAATAACTGTAGAATATTCTAACAATGAGTAGAGAATATTGGGAAACAGAAAATATGCTTTGATATTATCTCAAATGTGCTCACAGACAAACCTGTCAGATCACACAATACTTAATTGTCTCTGCTGCCACTTTGGTGGGTTCTGTTGCCTGTGCAAGGACACTCACTCTTTTATGGGTACAACTATTGTTCTTCTGTGCAGTGCCACCCTATCACACACTGGAGCTGCTTGGACTGCACCACACTGCTTCCGATAGACACTGCTCTTTGGGCTGGAACTCAGTTGCCTTTAGATCCCTGAACCCTCTAGGTCACTGGTACAACTATAGTTACTGTATGTTTTAATTTAAAGGAGACTGCCAGCGCTTTGCTTGGAGGCCCATCTTTTATTTTTTTAATTTATTTTTTGGCTAGCTATTACCCCTGCCTCCACTATACATAACTCATATCTTTCCCTACGCACCAAAGTCTTTTGTACTGAACTGAAGAGGGTCTATATCAGTTAGGGTCCTGCTAGAAAAAAAATTATTTACCTAAATTGCATAATTGAAGAGTTAAATAAGGTGGTGATTTACGAAGGTGGGTACAGGAAGTCAAGAGGATAAAGATGAGTTTGGGGAGCAAATACATGATATCCAGCACAGGGGTCAAAACTGCAGGGGAGACCATCTGAGATGAAGAGGGCAGGAAATGTTTTCTCCATATTATAACATTCTTTTATCATAGTTTCTCAACTATGGCACAACCAAAAACGTCTCCAGACATTTCCAAATGTGCCCAGAGGGACTAAATTACGCCTGACAGAACAATTGTATTAGATGAAAGAACTGTGAATTGAATACACTCTGATTTAATTTGTTGAAAATTAACTGCTGGTGATCCTACCCATTATTTCACAGTACAGAACTTATGTACTGAAGGGAGCATGAATGAGAGATATTAATAGATCTTTATTGGGCCTATTTTCTCAAGGATTTTATCGTTTGATCTCTTCCCTGTGATATTAATGCTTAAGAAATGTGTTTTCTTGCAAAATAGCTTTTAAGCCTAAACTAATTCATTTGGTGATTAATGCAAACAGAAATCTGTCCCAGTGTGGGAGAAAACAGTGGGTATGTTGACCTTATTGAGTGATGGTGCCTTCTGAAGACATTTCCAAACATAATTCTAACTCTATTAAACTTTTACCTTCCTTATGTGGCCCTACATAAGGCTTCACTGCACTGATGATGTTGATGGCCCAGGTTCCATGGAATGTCCAGTGTAATGGCCCTTTTGATTTCAATCAATGGTCCTCTCTCATTTAACAACCACCACCACCACCATAATGACTTTTACCCTCCAGTGACAAAAAAATTCATACTGGGTCAGTGGATATATGATTTGGATTTTCACTGAGGCATATCTTTACAAAACTCTTTAGTTCCCCATAGAAATGAACTTCTCATAGTTAACTGCACCAGTTCAAACATATGTTTAAACAGTAGCAGTGGACATAATTTTAGCTCACATTATATTCTCTAGCTATATATTTATGTAGTGTTTTACTACCATGCAGTAGTGGAGAAATTTGCACAAACTTATACTCTCGTGTGCATCCTGACTTTGGGTATTGGCATTGCATATAAGTGACTTTGTAATATGTAAACTTATCTCTTTTGTGTGAGTTTGTACATTGTGAGCCAGGTTCCCTGAGTCCTGTCTCCATCGAACAGCTGTTGGAATTCCAGCCATGTCATAAAGAATCAATTATATTTTGGACATCTGCACCAATAATCTGAATTACTGGGTAAAATATTAATATTGTTACTGACTTTCCAGGTTTGTTGCATTCAATAAAACAATGTGTGTTTTAAAGTTCCTTCCAAATGTTAATTTTGTTATAATTACAATCATCACAATTATTTATTAATGAGCTAAGGGGTCAAATGCATAATAGTGAGATGCTCTGTGAGTTCCAACCTAAATAGTGTTTGGCATATTATTTTCAATGTCTATTGAAAAGTTCCAAAATCTTAGACTTGTGGCAATACAGGGAGAAAGATGACAGAAACATTATCTCAGAAAAATTCCCAGTGAAGTTGAATTCTCCAGACACGAAAGAATTATCTTGCTCCAAACCTGAGTATGTTAAGCACTATGGCTTTCCAAAGGTAAAACAAACATGCTTTCCCCAGAGATTAGCACAAAATCCTCTTTTAGATATTCAAATCTCATAAAACATATTCCTACGTATATTTGCTCTCTCTTCCAGAATTATGAGTCTATTCTAATTTTACCGTCAAGGTAATTTACAGATAGTGTTGAAATGACTTACCCAGTTTACACAGCTTGTCAGAAACAAAACTAGAATATAAATCTCATAAATCCCAGAATAATACTCTTTCCAGGATAATATCAGTGAAATGGATAAACTCAAGACAACATGCCCAGCTCACTCATTAACGAAAGATTAGGGGAAAGAACTATTTGATGCTCATATTAAAAATATTTTTGGTAGAATGTATTTATATACAGATTGGCTCCAGGATATGAAGAATGAGGACATTTTCTCAAAGACATAGAGAACTCTGAAACTTTAAAAGTACAATAAACTTGCATCGGAATGTCCACAGGGTTTTTGAGAAACATGGAATTAGTTTTGGCTGATTTTTGTTTACTATGTGGATTCTTACTCTATACCTAACGACTTTCATTGAAATAGGGATTATGTTTTTGCTCCTTAAGTTTTATCAACTTTTATCTCTAATTGTGCTGCTGGAAGATTACGAAAGATCCCAACTTTATTGCATCTTTGCACTGGAAACTTAATTCCTTGATAACAGGTTTCATTCAAAAAAGCTATAAATGAGCACTGTTTTTTTTTTTTTAATTCAAGATTCTCAGGTACTACTATTAGCCCTATCCCATGACAGTCTTGAAAACTCTAACATTATTTAGCTCTTTGTGCCTCAGTTTCTTAAAAAGAGTTGTTATGAGGCTTGGATCCGGTCATTAACCATTTATTAATTCCCACTTAGGTCCCACTTACTGTGCTCAACACTGGAAATCTAAAGATGAATAATAAATTGTTTTCCCTGAAGGGACTCCCATTCTGCCACAGGTGGTACAAGTCAACTAAATTAATGTATGTAAAGGTTTTTGAGAAATTGTGACATTTTCTCATATAAGTATAAGGGTTGCTGTAATCCTCAATCTGCAAAAGAAGCGGAATGAGCAGTTACCTTTCCTGATTGGCAGTTGCTCCCCATAATTACATTCTCAAAGTCTCTGTGATGCTTCAACCAGCACTGGGGAAGAGCTGTGTAAGTATATTGATGACATTTTCAGGGCTTACTTGAGAAGCTCAAGGAAGAAAAGTATCTTAGCTAGGAGGGCAGAAGCTGGGAGAGAGCCCAAGTGAAAAAGGGCAGGGGGAGAATGTGCTCAACTTTGCCTGATCCACAATGAAGAAACTTTGCCTAGAATCTGTCCCAGGGTAAAACTGTCTTTGTAAAAAAATAGATGTGAACAATCCAGCAAAAAATCCTATCGCCTTGGTGAAATGACTAGAAAGCAGATATATAGGAAATAAGATCAGCTCTTCGGGACACAAAGATAAGCGTTTGCATTTATTCTCCAGGCAAGCTGCAGATTACATTTTTCTGTGTGCTGCCAATCATTTTTTTTTTCTTCCAGCTTACCTCCCTTGCTATGAATAACTTCCATCGGAAGTTTTCATTATGAGGAGGGCACCATTTATTTGTTAAAATAAATACAATATTAATAATATTCTAGAATATTTATTTCCTTTGTGTGGAGAATCATTTATCACTCAAAATATATTTATTGGTGAACCTCTGTATAGGAACTGTGCCCGAGGTAAAGGTGAGTGACACCTGCCCTGAGTGTCATATAATCTACTTGCAATGCTCTTCCCCGAGGTACCTGCGTGGCTCCTCCCTCTTCTCTTAGTGACTTAAATATAAACTTCTCTTAGACCCGCATCAGTCCCCTGTACGCCTAACCCCCTTTCTTGCTGTTTTTCTTCCTTCAGCAATTATTACCACCTACCCTACTTTACTTGTTTGTCTTATTTATTATCTCTCTCACTACAATGTAAGATGTATAAAAGAGGTTATCTGGTGTTTTGTTAGTTCTCTAGTCCAGGCACTTAGAATAGCATCTAATACGTAATGTGTAGAGAAGAAATAAATGTTGCCTAAGGGAAGAATGGGAGGGTTACCATTACCACTCTTACCTGGACACCAAGTGATTGTTTTCCCTGGCTGTGAGAATGTGAGTCACTTGACCATCTAGGAGGTATTCTTCAATGAACCAATGTTCATTTGCAGTCCTAGGGAAGAGAGTCTCCACCATTATAATTATGGAGTTTTACTCAGCAGCCAGACTAATCAAAATGAAGTGGCAAAAGAAATGTGTGTGTGGGGAATAAGTGAAATGCTGTTTTTGCTGAAAGAGTCGTTGGCGAAGCAAATCTCACTAATATTTCCTATGGATTAGGCATTATTAGGCTCAAAAACTATTAGACAAATTGGCTCAGGACACTGGCTTTGAAAAGTTGAGTAAACTAAGTATTATGATGTAAAAATTGGTAAAATGTGACCTCCCTGGCTGCCTGCCTTTGGATTTGTGTAATCTCCACACGGTTGGTACATCGTCCCACCTACTAGCTTAACTTTTCATTGGGCTTTGGAAACAATCCTCAGGTAGAGTTAGAGAATGCTTGGAATGATTCTGACCCTTCTCAGCATCGGCACCTTTTGTCCTCTATTCTCAGTAATATCTAGAACCCTGTCTAGTAATATAGGTCACTTTTTACTCCTTTGGACTAAGAAATGCTCCCATCCCCACTTCTTAGTGCCTAATCCATTTTTCTTTTTGTATTTTAATTTCCTTTAATTGCTTTCAGAGTAACCTATTGCTGGGTCCCCTTTGCCCACTTTAGAACCTGCCCCTACAACTTCATCACAGTGTATTTGGAAGTCTGGTTGAAATAGATACTTTTCTTGTAAAACAGATGTCCAAATAGCCTGAAGAAAGAGTGAATCTCAATAGGCTAATGTTATTGAAGCCATGTAACACAGAATTAAAACTCTACCCCCTCAAGAGTTTCAAGTATGGACACTGGAAGAGTACTGTGGTGGGCAGCACTGCAGATGCGTCCACACTCACACATTTGTGTAGTGCCAGCTCTCACTGAATAAGGCTGACCTGTGTAACAATAAACTATTGTGGGAATGACGCACTGAGTGTGACTTCTGAGGCTACACCATAAAGCACACATTGTGCCTTCTGTCTTGCTCTCTCTTGATCACTTGATCTGGGGGAAGCCCACTGCCATGACATGAAGATGGCTTCAGCAGTCCTATTATAAAGTTCATGTGGCGAGGAACTGAGACCTCTTGCCAACAACAGCCAGCACAAAACTGTCATCCATGTTAGTGATATATCTTGGAAGCAGGCCTTTCTGGCCCAGTCATTCAGATGACTTGAGCACCAGCTAACAATTTGTCTGCAAGCCAGAACCATCCGTCTGAACTATTCCTGAATTCCTGACCCAAAGCTACTGTGCAATATAATAAATAGTTATTGTTGGGTTTAAGCCACTAACTATTAAGTAATTTTTGTCATAGCCATAGATCATACAAGTATAATTCTACCATATTTTCAGAGAACACAATATGTTTCTGTGGCATCCCTTATACTACTGACTTATTCCTCACAACTAGTTTTTTAGAAAATCATACAAAGATATTCCAACAAGTTTTTAAAGAAAATAACCAAAAGCTCAAAGACATAAGATGATTTGTTGAAGGTAATACAATCAGTGTTAAGGCTGAATTGATTCTGGTCTAATAAGTCCATAAGCGATTTTCTTTGTATAAGCCACATCTGTCTGTTCAGTATGATGCCAAAGTTCTAGTTTGCTAAATCTCTTATAGATCGCCTGAGACTCTTTTGCAAATCGTAGCTGCTCTGGTCCTATGGTGCTTTATTTTTTTTTTCCTTCTCTTTTCCTCTTTTCTGCCTACCCCCTTTTCTTTTCTTTTTCTCTTATTTTCCTTTCTTTTCTCTTACCCCTTCTCTTTCTGTCTGCCTGTTTGTCTTTCAACAAGCTTGAGCAAAAGTGGTACTAAAATTTGTGTTATTCGCATAAAATAATGTTCATTTTGCATCCAGGAGAAGATAGAGGGATGTCGCTATCCAATATGCAACAAGTATTTCCCTTTTCCATTTCTGCAGGTGTTTCCCTCAGCCACACTGCCATACCAGTAGCTCTGGTTTAGAACTGAGCAAAAGGAAAGGGAAGGGGAGGAAAGCCTGCTCATTCACTGTCTTGCACCATTATGGTCTTTCCCCATAAGTGCTCGGTATCCTGGATACTGAATGAGGAGCAGAGAGCTTAGAGACATCTACAAACATTTAGAGACTTGTGCAACTATCATTCTGAATTGGGCCAGATAAGAAACTAGGGAAAGTACCTCCAGAACTTATTCAAATGTGTAGAAGGAATATTTAAGTCTCCTCCAAAATTCACAGCCTCATGAACAGAGACCTGTAGATTTTATTAGCAACTCAGTTGGGTGTCGCCATGAATATCATGTGAGACTAAAGGAAAGAAACATGGCCCCAAACCAAGCTAACAGAGAAAACAAAATTTCACACACAAAAAATTCACAAAGTCAGTGAATTTTTACTGTGAGGTATTGGTTATTATAATTAAATATATATTTGTAATTCTAGATGTTTAGGGTAACTGAGCCATGTATTACCTGTTGTTTTCTTTGTATTGATATATTAATAAGTTACCCTCAAATAGTTACTCTTTTGAAATCAATATTTATATTATCAAGAATTTAATCCATTTCATTTTGATTCTACAAACTCATAAAATTATTCCAAATCATGATAAAAATGATGGATAAGAGCCTTGTTAACTATTACTGAAAACCACCAAATACTCAAAAGACATATTTCTTCATTATTTTATGATAAAAAACAAATATTGATTCCCTCCCCCAAACAATTTCTTCTATGCAAGTGCTATCATCTTATTTTTCAGGCAATACCCTTTTTTAAAATTTATAAATTTGGATTACAGTTTATCCCTTAATGAGCTTAATTACAACTTATCACCAAGTGTTCCAGGCCAGCGATATCAACAGTTACCCTGCTTGTGGGCTTACATTTAAAACTTTCAATCAATAGACAAATGATATTAATAAATCATCATGATTCAAGGAGGCTAGCCATAAGGCGAGAACATAGTGATGGTCTTCGAGTTTGCTGCTCTCTGCACTTTCCTTTCCATCCTCTGGGGTGCTCTGGTTCCTTTTCCTCCAGTGACCGCCTCAGCCACTCTTCCCAGTTCCCTTCATTGTGCAAAGGGTTAAGTTCTTTCTATAACCATTACATAACGAAGAATTGATAAACCAGAGATTGAGTACATTTCTTTCTGAACTTGCCAAACTGCCTGTTTATTAAAAACAAACAAACAAACAAACAAACATGAATTTGCAGAATGTACTTGGCCTGGACTGGACTTGCTTACCCTCAAGCCATGTTTCCAGAAACTGAGGGTTTTTAATTAATTTCTGCCTCAACCTCCCTTGCCCACATTCCTTTCTTGTTTACTCTTTCTCCTGACCCACTAAAGTGCATGCAACATTAAAAAAAAAAAAAAAGAATGAAAGAAAGAAAAGAACTATAACAAAAAACCCCTGCTGATAGAAGACATTCATACTTTCATCCTGACCTTCCCCCTGCAAGCAAATAAAGCTTTCTTTTTTTCTCACTTGTTTCCCGAAAGTTTAATCTCGGCCCATGACCGTAGCTGTCCTTGCCAAAGTGATGGGGGTCTGCTCTGTGACTACTTTCTTGGCACCTTTCACATTATCCTCTCAGCTTTGTTTGTTTGTTTGTTTTCCCCCATTGCCCTTTGTCATTGAATGGCATCATGGCACTGGCTGCTCCATTGCCGTGGATCACTTCTGTAGTGACATTCATAGTCAGAATCCTGGTCTTTGCCAGATTGAATGTACAAAGCTGCTGTGGGGTCTTCTCTTTGTGGAAGCCGCTATCCTTTAGCTGACGCATCACCTTCTTACTCTGTATAGACGCCACAGCAGGATGGCAACATGTGTTAGGGTAAGGATGACTACTCCATTCTATCTGTTTCTGTTTTAAAACAAATTTGGAGATTTGTGAAATAAATCCTTTCCTCCTCCTCTCCCTTCTTTCAGCTTATTCTCATGTAGATATATGCCTACATTCCTTCTTGAAATGATGGATAAAGAAGAAATTACTAACTTCTATCAAAGGCCCACCCCTCTATATACATGTACTCCATACCTTAAACCCTTTTTAATTTCTCCATGTCTTTACCTCTGGAATGATCCCCTCTAGTTTCTATGTCATCAACCTCTCCCTTCTACTGGGCCTTTACTGTTCACAACTAAACAAGCTTTAATAATGTGTATCTCAAATAATGACAAATGACAAAACCCATAACAGCTGCAATTGAATGAAATATCACGTAAACTTGGCCCCAATTCCCTTCTAATCACTACCTCTCTGCTGCAACACCTTAAAAAAAACAACTTTGAGGAATTCCCTTTAGTTGTTATCTCTGCTTCTGCAATCCTTTCTTCTGCCTGCTCCAGGCAAGATTTGATCATGGCACTCCACTGAGGCTGTTGTTGTCTAGATCATCCATGACCTTCACAGAACCAAATCTAATATTTATTTTCCTATTCAGATCTTAAATTCCAGCCATATTACACATAATTGTCCACTCTGCCTTTTTAAATCAACTCTTCTCTTGACTTCCATTATCACCTCCCTCTTCCTGTTTTCCCCATTCCCATTATGATTTTCGGTTCCTCTCTTTCTGCTAGGCCCATGAGTGTTAGATCAGGCGCGTTCAGGGTGGTATGCCCATAGACACCGTGCCCATGAGTGTTAGAATAACACAGGGTTTCGTTGGAGTCCTTCTCTGTTTCTGTTTTTTACCCACACAGTCTCCTCAGGAGATTTCACGCAGTTCCATGGATTTAAAGAGTGTCTATAATCCATTGATTTCCAAATATGTAAACCCAGTCCTGACCACGCCTTGGAACTCCAAACTCCTATATTCAACTTGTTGCTTGACCTTTCTATGTGAGATGATAAGCATTTCACAATGAATGTGGTCAAAACATAATTCTTTTTACTTCCCCCTTCCAACCTGTTTATCCCCTATTCTTTCCTGTTGCTGTGCACTCACTGAAGTATATTCATCAGAAGAAAAATCTTTGTCTCCTTTCTTTCTTTCTTTCTCTAAACTTTATATCAAATTCATCAGGAAGTATTGCTGAATCTATTTCTAAAACATACTCTGAATTTCATCCACTTCTGTCCAGCTCCACTCTTATGTTCTGGACCTGGTGTACCATCTCTTGCACAAAAGACTACAGATTTCTAACTAGGATCTCTGTTTTCAATGTTCAAACCAGCCTTCACACAGCAATCAAATGATCCTTTGAAGAAGTAAATCAGGTAATTCCTAATTCCTTTCAAATGCACTTCAAATTCCTTATCCTGGTTTACAAACCCTTGCCTTTTCTTGTAATCTCATTTCATAAAATTCTGTACCTCACTCAATACGCTTCAATAACACTGGTCTTCTTTTTGTATATCTGAGCTAGCAAAGGCTTCTGCATTAAGTATCAATCTGCCTGGGATATGCTTTTCCCTGTTCTTTGAACGTCTAGGTTCTTCCTATCATTTAAATATCATCTCCTTAGAAAGATAAATACCATGTGATTTTACTTATATGTGGAATCTAAAAAAAAAAAAATTAATGAACAAACCAAACAGAAACAAACTCATAGACACTGACGGTTGCCATATGGGAGTGGGGTTGGGAGACTGAGGGGAAAAGGTGAAGGGATTAAGAAGTACAAATTGGCAGTTACAAAAACAGTCATGGGATATAAAGTATAGGATAGGGAATATAGTCAATAATATTGTAATAACTATGTATAGTCTCAGGTGGGTACTAGGCTTATCAGGGGAAATCACTCCATAAGTTATATAAATGTCTAACTACTATGCCATACACCTGACACTAATAATATAATATTGTCAACTGTAATTGAAAAATTAAAAAAAATAAACAAATAAATAAATAAATATCACCTCCTTAGAGAAAACAACCCAATCACAATTATATTGCATTTTCAGTATCTGTATAGACTTATTATATGCTATGTTCTCATTCTTTATTGCATAAATAGCTAACATTACCATGATTAGTCCGACAACCTGTGTCTCTCATTCATTATGGCATCCCCAGTGGCTAGCACAGTGTGTGGCACAGAGTAGGTAATTAAACAAGTGTTTGCTGAATGAATGAACGTATTGTAAACCGGGGCTTCTCTGTGATTCAGCTAAAAGAGCCTGAGCCTGATAAGCAGACTCCTTGCAGCCACTATACATCAAAACTGCAGGATTATTTTGCCTTAATGAGCCTGAAATTCCTGGAAGAGAAAAATGTCCGAATTAGGTTCTGAAGAATGAATACAGTTTATTTAGGCAGTGTACTAAATAAATTAATCTTTTCCCCCCACTACAATATGATGGTATTTGAATGCATTTTAAGAATTGGAAAAGTTAAAAATTAGTAAGAAAAGTACTACATATAAAAAAAATTAATTTATCTTTAAAGGTCTGCTCTGCCGGTTAAAACTATTTAATTTTCACTTTTTAAATAAAACACAACATCTTTACAAATAAAAATAAGACAGCAAAATGAATGGCAATCTCTCAACTTATGTATAACTTATCAATTTTTTTTATTGGACTGACTATTTGGTGATGGTATGATTTTCAGGCTTTTTTTATCTCTTTCTTTAAAGATTAATTAAAAAAACATAAGAGATTCAAACCTGAAAAAATAAAATCAAAGTATATAAAATTAAAACAAATGGCACCTATTTACAACTGCTTTATTACAATATAGGTAGAAGGGGTTCATTGTACAGTTTTGTATGCTCTGGGGAACCAGAGCTTTATCGCAGGATAAAAGTGTAAAAGTATTGAAACAAAACATAATGCCCAGAAGGGAATGGCAATGCATTAGGCAATTTAAAACAACAACAACAACAACAACGACAAGAAACATTTTCATTTAACCTATGCTAATGTGTACTTTCAAAAACATATGCATCTTTTCCCAAAGGAATATTACTTTTGTAAAGTGAAAGCAAATTGAATGTAATTCAATACACTAGTTTTAATTATGTACTACTATGTCCCAAGCATGTGCTTGTTTCACCCAGATACATTACACACTAAAAGTATAATAACAAATGAGATCCAGTAATAGGCCCAGGGGTAGAGAACAGAATGAATTCCCAAGCTCTCCATTTCTGTGTAACATAATGTAAGCTTTTCATAGCTGTCATGATTATAAACCTTATATTATTATTTACATAAACACTTTATAGCAAACCTGCAATTAAATAAAAGCAGTAACAGCTAAACAAACCTTTGAAAAACTTGAAAAATTCAAATTACAGTGAAAACGGATCTAACAGTTAGCAAAACATGGCAAATCAGAGCAAGCAATACACAGTTGACTGGGCATTTTACTGCTTTAAATCTATCTTCCATTGGTATTAAAAATAATTTTTTGTTGGAGAAATAGTTCCTCCCCTGTGATACATTATGTATTCTGGAATATTTAGTATCGTAGTATGCAGAAATATGATGCTATTTTTGACAAATTAATGTTCAATTAAGTCAAGAGTTCCTTTGCAAATCCAGAAAGGACTCTACAGGGATTTTTACATCTGGAGGATGGAACACAGAGTAAATGAGTAAGAAACAGATTTATCTTTCATCCTTTGTCAAAGCAGTTCTGAGCCACTTGATGGAGAGATGAAAAGAATAAAAAAAAAAAAAGCCATACAAATGTGTAGAGCTTTTGAATCTAGAGAGCTAGTGGTGGGAGAAACCTGCAGTCAGATGTGAATGTAACATTCATGGTAAATGGAAGAGATATTAATGAGGTAATTAGCACCTTTCTAACCAAGATGAAAAAAGCACAGAAGTGATAGTGAGCATTCAAGACAGTCAGAAGATAAAATGCTGAATAAGAAATATTCACAGAAGAAAACATTATTCCAGTTATATCACTCACCAAATACTTAATTGCTAGTATGCTTATAGATTTTTTTTTTAAATTGGGGCATTGAGGGAGGGGAACAGCACTGGGGAATCAGGGGAAGGGGAACAGACAAGTTGCTGTCCTTTTATTCTTCAGTCTAGTTGTGGAGGACGTTGCTTCACTGGCCCAAGTTGGTATTATCATTGTGCTCTTCCCGGGTGAGGCAGATCGGTGGCTGGCCTCTGGACGGCCACTCATGGCAGCTCTTGGCAGCTCACACCAGCTGCCAGCCGCTCACACTGGCTGCCAGGCACACATGGTAGCCCATGGCAACCCACTGCAGCAGGGGCTGCAGCCTATGCCATCACCGGCGACTCACGCAGCCCAGCTCCAGGTCGAGCTGTTGTTCACTGTCTTAGCTGTAGAGGGCGCAGTGTCACTGGCCCTCATGTGGGATCCGAACCGAGGCTCTGCTGCTCAGAGCTGGTGTCCCAAGCCAGCTCTTAACCAACACGCCTCTGGGCCGGCCTGCTTATAGATTTTTTTTTAAACAAATAACTGTCTAATTATGAAAGCAATACTTCAATGTAGAGAATTTTGAAAATCTAAAGGCATAAATATGAAAATTACTCATATCCCTTCCACGCAAAGACAACCATTTAGCAAATTTATTTTCTTCAGGTCCTTTTTTTCAATGGAGACACATAGCATTTAGGGTGGGGAAGGGGCAAATTTTGGATAATATTTTATATAATGTTTTATATTTAAATGATTTATATTATTACATAAGTAATACATAGTTATTGTATGAGATTTTAAAACCATAAATTGACACACAGAGGAAATTAAGAGCAAACCATAAACCCACCATGCAGTCAGTCTATTGTTATTGTTAACAAGTCAGTTTATAACCTAATATTCTTTTTTCTGGTACTTTCCAGCCTTATCTACTCCCTCTTCCTACACTTAATTTTAATTATCTATACATGGTATCTCACCATTGTTCTTGGCTACTGTTCTTGGCTCTTGACTCAGCAGGGTGTCCCTGCTGTTTATAAAATAGCACCCCCCCCCCACTCTCCACGCACACCATTTTCCTGGCTAATTAATTTAGTTTCAATTTGGCTCAGAAATCACGCCTCACCTGTCCTCCTCACCTGAAGTCTTTCCTGATTTCATGTGTTCTCATCTCAAGTAAGTGATCAGTTCAGTTATTCCCATAAGATTCAGTATACGTTCATCAGTTCATTTATAAGAAATGATACTTGTTCTGTTTATGAACCTGTGTCTATCTCTAGACCCTGGCTCGTGTATCCTCACTACCTGTCACAATAAATAGCCTACATTAAGATGCTCAAATGTTGTTAAAGTAACAATAATCATTACCTAAAAAAGTTGTATCTCTCTACCTTTTTTTCTCTCTGAGGTTTTGGAAGTTCCATTTGATATTTATCAGTGTATACCTGTTTTTTATAAAAATATTCAGTTTCTCTTACTTGAGAGTACATGTGTGTGCATGTACACAATACATGTACATTTGCTACACGTATTAGTACGATTGGTACACATATTAGTTTCCTAGTGCTGCTGTAAAAATTACCACCAACTGGTGGCTTAAAACAACAAAAAGTTATTTTCTCACAGTGCTAGAGGCTAGAAACCCAAAATCAAGGGCTTGGCAAGGCCATACTCCCTCCAAAAGCTCATGGGGACATTCCTTCCTGATCTTCCTGGCTTCGATGGTTGCCGGCGTTTTTCACATACGAGTCTCAGCTGTAGCTGCATCACTCCCATCTATCTGCCTTTCTTATCACATAGCCTTCTTCCCTGCGTGTTTCCTTTGTGCCTCTATCTCCCTTTCCTTTCTCTTATAAAAACACCAGTTATTGGACTGAGGTGTAATCTAGCATGTCATCATCTTAACTTAATATCCCTGCAAAGATCATATTTTCAAAGAAGGCCACACTCACGTGTACTGAAGATTAGGACTTGGACATTTCTAGTTTGAGGATACCATTAACCCACCACCGTACATGATACCACAAGCTCTATACAATACTGTCATACAGTCACCTTACAATTCCCAGGAAAAACAGCTTTAGAATAATTTTGCTTCAAGTTAATACATGGAAAAATAGTATCTGCTCAAATGGGTTTGACACACGCATCTATATTCCTTTTTATTGGTATGTAATTTTAACAAACATATCATTACTGAAGTCCCTGAGCATTTCCCTGTGAATCAAATATTATAATACAAAATTTTAAGAAGCTAGTAATTCTTTTACACATGACCGAAAAATGAACCTTATGCTGAGCAGAGTAAGGCTGAATGTAATAAGGCTTCTCCAGCTATCCCATTAATTGAACATACTTCCTAAATTTCTTCTATGACATGTTTTCTACAGTATTATTACTATGGATATTATCACTATGGATTTAGATGGCTTCTTGTCCCAAAAGAGTTTAGAGTGCTTACGCATGTTAAAATAAGTAAAATGCATTTGAGGAAAATAGTATGTGAATGAATACTTTCCATCATCTAAAAGATATAAACTGAGACCAAAAACTTAAGTGACATTTTGAATATTATAAGAGTGTCCCTGTTACAGACGTTACAATTTAGATCCACGTGGTGAGGTGAAGGTAAAATACTCATAAGTGAATAGTGAAATGTAAAATGGAATAAGTGAAATAGTATTAAATTAGATATCAGAGTAACATAATCAAATAATATAAACAAGGGCTATGGGAACACAGAACACAAGTGGAAATTCTGAACAACAGGTTATTACTTGGGCTGGAGGCACATGTGGATTCATGGAGAAACTGTCGCTCAGAAAAACTCATTCCTTTAACAAGGACTTCTTGAGTGTACATTGCAGGAAGCTCTGATATGGCTGTACCTCCTTGCTCTGATGGATTTTGTATCTCTAGGGCAGCGGCTGTGCTTATTTTTCTTTCAGCATAACCATGGTGAGTACTGCAGCGGTGGACAGAAAACTGGGTCTGTATTAGAGTTTGGACTCATGGATCATGATTAATGATCTTAAGTCCTCCCACTCACAGAACACTTTATAATTCACATTAAAATGGTTAGTTGAAACATTCAGATTGAAAATGGTCAGCAGACAAGCACTATTTAAAAAGAGAAACGAATAATGTAAAAAATGTTAAGTCTCAAAAGAATATACCTTCACAAAAATTTAAATAAACATTGAAAGATTCTATCAAAACTTTATTTTTTTAAAATTTAATTTAAATATAAATTCCCACTAGTGGCTAATGGTGACAGTTCAAGAAGCACTCTAAAAAAATGATTAATATGGTTATCAATTTGAAAGTAACTTGGCACTATGCACCCGTAATGTTTTCAATGCTTCCTTAACCACTTTATTTTACACAATCGTCATAAAACCTGACTTAGCAAAAAGGACAAAAATTATGGGTTACGGATTCTTAATTTTTTGATTCATACATTTTCTTGAGAACCTTATAAAATAGATATGCTCCCCAGAAAAATTCATGAGCACACTAAAATTTGCATTAAATTTTAAGTATCAATTGATGCCCTAAAGCATAAAACTGGATCAATTCACTCTTTCTTTCTTTATCTATTTCTCTCTATTTTTCAGTGAGATAGGTTGGGGGCAATAAAACTCTGAGAAAGCAAGTGAACAGTTTATTAAAAATTGTTACAATGTTAATAAAAAATGGTAGAATGTTATCTAAGGAGGGTGAAAGCTAGGAAGTTATGTTAATAAAATTCATCACATCAAAAGGACCAAAAACATAAATAAACACAAAACCAGTAAAATACTGGGGTAACTACTGGAATCTGAGAGAGGAAAACATTTTGAGTCAATTCATTCTAAGTAACACTGCCATTTGATGCCAATGATTCAAGCAGGGGTGGTGAGGAAAATTTGTATATATATTGACAGAAGTGCACAGATGGTCATATTCAGGCAATCTCAATTTATATGAGCAAATTCAAATAATACATGGTTATTCAATATATGGTATATGAGCAAATTCAAATAATACATGACAGGCAAATGATACAGATAGATCTGATTTTTAAATCCACGTATCTAAGAAATTAAAGAATCCAGACTAAGAACTTCTGACAGTGAAATTAGAAATATACTTTTTTCCAATATGACATTGCTAAAATTAGTAACTTGATACAGTGGAACAAAAAATAGAAATCTGTAAATGTTTACTGGACTTTTAATGATAATTTAAAATAGTACATATGTAATAAGTATATGAATACATAATATTTTAAATGCTGTGCTGTCAAAACTATGTTTTCTTGGTGATTTATTATACAGTTACTGTGTATACAAAGTCTTTTCCCATTTATATATCATGTGATTATTTATTAATTGTTCATTAGGTTTGTATGTTTTAATTATTCATATTTTTGAATTATTTTTTTGCCACATACTTTTGATTTTCAAAATTCGTATTCTGATAATAAGCTGGCATATTTCACAGTCTAAATGTGGTGGGGTGCAGACATGGCAGCCTTATTTTTTTTCTCTGGTTACTCTCTTCCCTGCTTTCCTTCCAGTCATTTTCAGGCATCAAAAAGTACATTTCTCTCTAAGCCAGTTTAAAACCTCATTCTCATATCGAAATCTATTTTTCTCCTGCCCTTTCATTTCAGCTCAGACAACCTGTGACCCAAGAGACCTGCACGGAAGAAAGATAATTTGTTCTCTTCCTCCCCACCTCCTGACCTCCCCGCCATCCACACACTTTTGGTTTCCTTTTTTGCTTCTACAAGCTCAGATGTAGGGGATAGAGAACCGCATGAGAGACCAAAGGCATGCTAGTTAGTTGCACTGTTAAAGTCTGTGTATCAAGGTGTTCTGAGGGATGGACATCAAAATGCTAAATCGTTCCACTAGAATATTCTTCAGGGAACCCTGTGAGAACCTCCCAGGTCCCTGCACCCACTGTTTCATTCCTTGATATTTCTGGAATAACCTTTCATGAACTGTCTTTGGTCATTTTAACTTTGCACACAGTTTCATCTTCTACAGAGACAGAGCCCTGACAAGATGGTCCATGCTCAGTTGTTATGACTTGTTCACTTGGTTCATGGAAAACCCACCATCCATTTTTTTCCATGTCGAACTGTGAAAGTTCAGGCTCTGTCTTTCTAACCTGATGTCTCTGATTCTCTTCCCCACCCCCCAACTCAAATAAAAACATGGTATCCATCAGGCACTATTATGGATAAGCAGTTTTCTGTTGAAGGCATTTACTGCTCATCTCTCCTTCTCCCAAGGAACCTTATTCTGTATTCGTTGTTCTCATAGCTTTCATCTTTTTAAAAATGTTAAGTTACTCAGAACGACTTTCTAGAACTCTCAGTCCTTCTATGCCACAAGATGGCCACCGTTTTCCTCTGCAATCAAACCTCAAGTATTGATTCCTCTTACTTAAGAAGAGAAAGCCTCAGGCTACATAACAATGTTCACCTTCAAGGCTATGACTAAATCAAGGAGAGTCAATCCATAGGTGGGGCTGAGAAAATCAGATTCTTTTTCTTAATAATTTAAATTGGGAGATACTGAGACCAAGTCAGTCTGATGTATTGAGTACATGAATGCAAACTTCAAGTGGAGTTAGAGCCACAGAAAATGCTAGAATTTTGAGTGAGAAAGTAAGTACAGAAAAGGAGAGATAAACAAAGTGTCCTTTGATGGATGAATCAAGAAAATAGTGTACACACACACACACAAATATTACTCAGCCATAAAAAAAAAAGAAGCAAATCCTACCATTTGAGACAACATGATGGACCTTGATACAATATGTTAAGTGAAAACAGTCAGATAGAAAAGGTTAATTACTGTATGATCCAATTTATATGTGAAGTCTAAAAAAAAATAAAAACCTGAAATCATAGAAACAGAACAGAATGGTGGTTGCCGGAGGGTGGGGTGCTGGGGCGGTGGAGAGGGGGGTAGAAATGAGAGATGTTGATCAAAGGATATAAACTTCTAGTTACAAGATGAATAAGGTCTGCAGATGTAGTGTACAGCATGGTGACAATATAACAATATTGTATGCGACAACATGGGTGGACCTAGGCGGATTATGCTAAGTGAAATAGGTCAGACAAAGACAAATACCATATGATTTCACTTATATGTAGAATCTAAAGAACAAAATAAATGAACACCCTAATCAGAAACAGACTTATAGATACAAAGAACAAACTGTTGGTTGCCAGAGGGGAAAGGGGTTGGGGAGCTGAATGGGAAAGGTGAAGGGATTGAGAAACACAGACTGGCAGTTACAAAACAGTCAATGGGATGTGAAGCACAGCACAGGGAATATAGTCAATAATGTTGCCACAAATATGTATAGTGCCAGGTGGGTACTAGGCTAATCGGGGGGGATCACTGCATAAATTATATAAATGTCTAACCACTATACTGTACCCCTGAACCTAATATAAAATAATATTGAATATTAACTATAACTGAAATTAAAAACAAACAAACAATATTGTATTGTATTTTTGAAAGTTGCTAAGAGAGTAGATCTTAAATGTTCTCACCACACACACAAAAATTATTATGTGAAGTGATGGATGTGTTAACTAACCTTATTTTGGTAATCATTTTATAATATATACATGTTTCAAATCATCACGTTGTATACTTTAAATGTACAAAATGTTATATGTCAGTATATCTCAAAGTTGGGGAGAAAAAGTGAGCTCAAAATCCACCCATGAAAGTTTATACACAAAACAGAGCTGCCTTATGAGTTTCTACTTATCATAGAACTATGCTTTGCTTTTTGCACCTTGTTCTTACAGGACTCCATTCTCACAAAACAGGTAATGCTCTTTTTATTTATGCTATTTTGAAAGGGATCTTCTTTCTTGAAAGGAAATGAGGTTTAGCAAAACACCCTGCATACCAAGTTTACCTGATTCATCAGTATACTCATGAGATTTGCAATTTATATAATCCCCTCAAGAACCTTATAAGAAAGGATGCTTTTATATGCATTTTACAGTTAAAGAAACAAAGGTAGTGACCAAGGTCATGAAGCCATAAGAAAACTCCTCGGGGTGTGATTTCAGATGGTTTGGCTCCACAATTGAGTCCCTGACCACTGTATCAGTTAGGATTTAACCAGAGAAGCAAAACCAGTAAGATATACAGTAAAACCTTGGATTGCGAGTAACTTGGTTTGCGAGTGTTCCACAAGACAAGCAAACATTTCTAATACATTTTAACTTAGTAAACGAGTGATGTCTTGCAATACGAGTAGTTTGTTTCTGGAACAAATTATGCTCGCAAACCAAGGTATTACTGTATATGTTGAGATGTATTGCAAGTAATTGGTTTACACAATCGTGGGAGTTGGCTAGGTGTTGAGAGTTTAGCTAAACTCCTCCATAACATTGCTGCTCGGCATCCATTTTGTGTGGCCAAGCGGCCTGCATGGGCCTTGAACCGACACTGGCTTCTCCTATGAGCACATGCCCTAGATAACAGCCTGAAGAGTCACAGTAAATATAAGTTCTTTGTGATAAAAAGTCTGCCAAAGCTTTTTACCAGAGTCTTCTTGTGCTCACTATGATAAAAGCCCCCAGTCCTACCCCACACCACAGCGGTTTGAACTGACTAGTCTCCCTTAGCTCATGAAGCACTAAATCCGGGGATCTTAATGGAGTATGTGCCTCAGGCCCCACTGCACGCTCTGCCTGCAGCCTGCCTTGGTCTCCCAGCATGGCCCCTTGAAGCATGCCAGGTACCTCCTCAAGGACTTAGGAATAAAACACTTCTTTATTTCAATTCCCTGTGGTCATTTGGTGAGCAGCAGCTCAACCTCCAACAGCCCCATCCCAGGTACTCTACCTAACCAATGTTAAATTAGAAAAGTCACAACATCAGGCTAGTTCAAAAGGTAGAGCAGGTCTTCATGAAGAGCAAGTTGGAACTCTCTGGAATGGGCTAACACTATTGTCCACAGGCAGAATTTCTCTATAAAGGAAGTCTCAATTCTTCTAAGCCCTTTAAACTGACTGAATCAGGTCCCCTCAGATTACCTTGGATACTCTAGCTCAGTTAAAGTCAATTGATTATGGACATTAATTGCATCTACACAATGCCTCCACAGCAACACTTCGCGCTCGATTAAATAAAGGGAGACTGCAGTCTCACTAAGCTGACACATCAAAAGACCATCACGACCACTAAACTATACTCCCTACTCCAATCAAATTTATATCGGAATGAAAATATTAAAAGAAAAATTACTGAGCATATTGTCTCATGCTATTTTGTGTCAAATAAACATAGTCTATGATGTCAAATGAAGTCTAAAACAGTGTGAAATGGGAATTTAGTATGGGACTTAGCCCTGATGCACCAGACTTCCCTTCGGAACTAAAGACAACAATGGAGCTAACCATCCATCCAAACAAAAATACAGTCTGTTGTAGGAGAAGACGTAACACATGTTTGAGAATTCAAATATGCTGAAATTTTCAGTTGGATATTCAGCATAGTGTGACAGTACACATTTAGACTCGGCTTCAACTCTTACATTTTCAAGAAAGATCATCAAGCAATTCTCAAAGCAGGGCTGGCCAAGTGGCTCAGTTGGTTAAGAGCGTGAACTCTAAGCAACGGGGACGCTGGTTCGATTCCCACATGGGCCAGCGACACTGCACCCGAGCTGAGCTGCCGCTGAGCTGCCAACAGGTGGCAGGATGGCTCAGTTGGTGAGAGCACATGCTCCTAACAACAAGGTTTCCAGTTTGACTCCCGCATGGGATGGTGGGCTATGCCCACCCGCAACTAAGATTGCACACTGGCACCTTGAGCTGAGCTGCCAATGGGAGGCCGGATGGCAACTGGACTTGGAGCTGAGCTAGCTGAGCCCTCCACAACTAAGACTGAAGGACAACAACTGGGCTGTTCCCCTTCACCAATTCCCCAACGCTGTTCCAATTCCCCAATACCATCTTTTAAAAAAAAGAAAAATTCTCAAAGCAAAATGTATAATATGAAAAGAAAAAACACACACCAAGAAGCTTAGGAAGGCAACACTGTCTCACAATACAATTCCACTCTTTCCCCTCGTCACTATTTTTAATATCACAAATTGAGCTGTGAGGGTCATTCTGAGGGAGTAAAGCCTTTTCAGTCTTAGAAGGAAAAGTTGCACATCCCTTTTTGGAGGGTGCTTTAGTCAGTAAAACTTTCAGATGAACTATTCTGGAGTATTTTTAGTTTGGTAGCACATATCACTTAGTGGGTTTTGATTGTAAGTAATAAATCAACCTGTCCAATTTAAGCAAAAAGGAAATTTACTGAAAGGATTTTGAGTAATTGAGAAAAGTGAGCCTCAGGAAGGATTGGAATCAAAACAGTTCAGGGAGTCTGGGTAGCAGGAACCAATAAACAAGCTCCCCAGGCATTCTCCAAACTCATATATGGGACCATGTTCCCTGTGTTGCCATCATAACACACCGTTTTCTTCTTCCAAAGCCCTGTTCACATTGCAATGACATCATCTGTTTACATTGTTGCCTTTGGGCTGAATCAGCTCCAATCACCTTCCTTCTGCGTTAGTTTGCTAAGGTGTTAACAGATTACCATGAATTTAGCATTTTAGAGCAACATCCGTTCATTATCTCACAGATCTCTAGGTCAAAGGTCTGGGCATGCTGTGATTCTCTGCTGAGCCTCAAAGGTTGGTATCAAGGGGTCAGCCAGGCTAAGTTGTCATCTGGAAGCTCTCCACTTCCAAGCTCATTCAAGTTGTTGGTGGAATTCAGTTGCTTGCACTTCTAGGGCTGAGGTCCCTGTTTCCTTGCTGGCTGCCAGTAGCGTTTCCAGCCACCCACATTCCTTGCTACGTGGCCACTCCACCTTCAAACTATAACGCAACAGTAAATCTCTCTTGTGTCAAATTCCTTTCATGCTTTGAGTATTCCTGTTCAGGAAAAGCTCAGTCCTCTTTAAGAATGCACCTGATGAGGTCAGGCCCGCCAAGGACAATCTCCCTCTCTTAAATCAACTGACTTGGGACCGTACTTGCATCTGCAAAATCCCTTTATATTTGTGTCAAGTTTAATGTTTTATAGACAGAGTAACTAGAAAAAAGATATGTGGATACTAGAGAGTGGGAACCTTGGGGGCCATCTTTGAATTCTATCTATTGTGTTCCTTTTTCCATTTTGCTTAAGCTTGACATTCCAAAGACGGACCCATTTAACTCAGCCTCGTCACAGGTTCGCTGTTTGGCTAAGTGAAGCTGAGATACCTTGATTTACAGCGCTCGCTGTACTGATTGCAACAGAGGCAGTTATTTTATAATGAATAGTGATATTTTCTTATTGTAAAAATGCCATGAAGAATACAACAAATGTCTCTGTAGGTCCCCTGGAGTTGTAGGCCTTAGTGTCTATGGAGAGATATTGAAAGATTAATTATCTAAGGAAGGGAAGAAAGCAGGAGTCCAAGACAGGTGTTCTAGTCCTTAATAAAGCCTATAGCATCTTCTCTGTTGTCTCACCTAGGTCAGGATTTAGGAATGACTGAACCATATACGGGGTGGAAAATGAAATGTCCAGCCAAAGCATAGGGAAGCTACAGAGATTTAGTGTTTCCATTGAAGTATGTAGGAACATGTCTTCACTGAGATGAATGCAAAAATAGGTTGTCAGGATAAGTAGAATTTTTAAAATGTCGAATGTGAAAAATGCATTCAGCCAGTGTTATTGAAATGTTCCCTGGAGAAAGGAATATTCATGTTAATTAAAAAAACTGGACATGTACAGATATGAAGTTTGGACAACGTTTAATTTGGAACATCCTTTAAAATAAAGGTGGTTACTCCCTCCCCTTTGATCTTTGTGCTGCTTGAGTAATCACAATTCTGGAGTGCTCTTAAGATGGCCCTAGCTAATGAGGTTCACAGTTTATTAAAATTCCTTAATGCCAATGAAAATACTGAAATCAACAATTGAAACCTGATTTTTCAAAATTACTGCCTCTATTATTTCTAATTCTATACTAATTTCTAATTCTAAGTGATAGACTGTTTATCTATTCTTTCCCTCTGATTAAATAGTCAGCCATTTGGAAAAGGGTATTAATATTGAGATTATTGAAGAAAAATTGGCACAAGAGCCTATGAAGAATCATATAATGAAAGACTATAATCTCTCCCTTTTTGGTTCTGAATAACTCTAAAATATATACCAGTAAAGCAGTGAGTGAACATTTAGTCTTGGTTTAACTCCCATAATTCAATCAACTTTTAAGTTAAATAACAAAGTTATCCAATTTTGTATGATATAAAATCTATACAAAAGTGAAGTTGGAATTGAGATAAATTAGTCATTATTGCCTTTGAAAGGTAGTCTGGTGTATTAGAAACCAAACTTCTATAATGAATTTCAATGTATCTCTGTAGGACTATTTTATTAAATACAAAATATTTTTAATTGTTTTTTAAAAAAATTAGGTCAACTCTGACATGTAAAGAGATTGGAAGTCATCATTACATCCTTACAACAAAAAAAGAGCTATTCAAACTGAAAATTAATGACTTTCCTCAAACTTCTAAGAGAATTGAGTTTACAGGGAAAAACATCACCCCAAAATACAGAAAGACAGGTGAATACAGAAAATCACTGCAGAGATCTGCTTACCTGGAGCAGAGCATAAACAGGTAAGAATGCTTATTTAGTAATTCTGATGAATTGCTGGAGACTAAGTGTGGACTAACTTGAGTGTAAGAAACTTGGGGGGCGGGGAGTGCAGTCCTAGTCTTAGGGGATATGCCACACTGGACCCCCCTACCCCTACCCAGAACCTCTCTGTTCCAGATTCTCTTAGTGAAGGTCCCAGAAAGACCTCCCCTTCTGGCTCGTCAGAATCAGATTCAGATATAATGCAGATGTTGGAATTACCAGATACAAAATTAAAAAATAAAAAACAAAACAAAACAAAAAAACCACTGGGATTAATATGTTAAAGCTTCTAATGGAAAAAAAAAAAAAACACCATAAAAGATGGGTAGTCTGCGCAGAGGATTTCTGAAAAGAAATGTAAAGTAATGCTTGGGAAAAAAAAAAAAGGAGCCAAAACATTGTGACAGAAATAAAAAAGAATCGGTGAGTTTAAATATAGAGTAATAGAGTATCCCCAATCTGAAATGCAAAGAGAACAATAAAAATGAAAGAAACAGAACTAACACCTAAGAACTGTGGGCCAATATAAAAAAGTTTTAACATGCTTGTAATTGGAATACACAGATGAGAAGAAAGAAAAGAGCAAGAGAAATATTTAAAGTGATAATGACTGATAACTTTTCAAAATGATGATGGCCAGAAAACCACAGATCCAGGAAGCTCAGAGATCAAAACAGCAACAGCAGCAACAACAACAACAAAACTCCACATCCAGGCATATCATATTGAAACTGTAAAAAACCAAAACAAGCAAAAAATCTTGAAAAAACTCAGAGGAAAAAACAAACAAAAAACCTATCTATTGGGAGGAAAAAGGATAAGAATTGTCATAACTTCTCATCAGAATCCATGCACGCAAAAAAGGGAATGAAGTGAAATAAAGTGTCAAAGAAACAAACAAAAAAATAACCCACCAATGTAGAATTCTCTATTTAGTGAAATTATCTTTCAAAAGTAAAAGGTTTTCTCAGACTAACAAAAAGTGAGGGAATTCAACACTAGGAGACCTGCCTTGAGAAAAATCATAGAAGTTCTTCAGGCAGAAGGAAAATGATATAGGTCAGAAAATTGGATCTACATAAAGATATTAAGAGACCTAGAGAAAGAATAAATGGGAATAAAGTAAAAAAACTTTTCCTATTCTTACTTTATCTAAATATAACTGTTTAAATAAATACTGTAAGTGTATTGGGTGATTATAGCATGTGGATACGTAAAATGAGTGACAGCAATGTCACAAGGGATGGGAGGGAGGAACTGCAAAAACTGTTACAAGGTGCCTGTACTACACACAAAGTGGTCATAGAGTCTTATTTGATGGTGGGCATAGATTAGACTACAAATGTTTACTGTAAATTCTTGTCAGAGCACAACAAAAAAATAACAAAAACAAGACCCAACTATGTGTTGTCTATAAGAACTCATTTTATATACAAAGAGCCAGGTAGGTTAAAGGTACAGGGATGGAGAAAGATATATCCTGCTGATACCAATCAGCAGAAAGCTGGAGTGCTTATATTAACTTCAGACAAAGCAGTCTTCAAAATAAGGAGGATTATCAGTGATAAAGAACGGCATTCCCTAATAATAAAGGGTTCGTTTCTCCAGAAAGGATAACAATTCTAAACACATAGGCATCTAACATTAGTGTGTCAAAACACATGATGCAAAAATCTAAGAGAACTGAAAGGAGAGACCAATTTTCTAACGTATTTGAAGGTGTTAACACTCTTCTGTCAGTAATTGACACATCAAGCAGGCAGAAATTAATAAGAATGCAGATAACCTGAGCAGCACAATCAATCAACTTTATCTAATTGACATGTATAAAATAGTCTATCCATCAACAGCAGAATACATATTCTTCTCAACCTTCTGTGAAAAATTCCCCAGGACAGATCACATTCTTTGCCATTAAATACACTTTACCACATAAAATAATAGAAATTATAGAAAGTACCTTTTTAGGCTGCAATGGACTAAATTTGAAAATCAGCAACAGAGAAATAGCTGGAAAATATCCAAATATTTTGAAATTATACAGTACATTTCTAAATAACTCAAGGGTCAAAGAAGTTTCAAGAGATACTTCAAAAAAATCAACTAAAAGAAAATAAAAACACAACTTATCAAAATTTGTGGGATGCAGTTAAAGCAGTGTTTAGAGAGAAATTTATAGCATCTATTACAAAAGAAGAAACTTCTAGTATCAATAACCTAGGATTCTACTTTAGGAAATTAAAGACAGAAGATCAAATTAAGCTAAGGCAAACAGAAGAAAAAAACTAATAGAAATTAAGGCAAAGAAAGAAAGCATCAGGCACAGACTTTTTTTCTCAAATTAAATTCTACCAAACATTTAGGAAGAAATTATACTAAATCTCCATAATTTTTTACAGAAAACAGAAAAATAAAACATATATTTTTTCCATTTTCACTGAGAAATAATTGATATACATCATTGTATAAGTTTAAAGTGTACAGTATGATATTTTTTAATTATTAAAATTTATTGGGGTGACAATCATTAGTAAAATTACATAGGTTTTAAGTGTACAATTCTGTGATACATAATCTATATATCATCACATTGTGTGTTCACCACCCAGAGTCAGCTCTCCTTCCATCACCATATATTTGACCCTGTTTACACTCATCTACCACCCCCTTGTGAAATTATTACCACAATAGGTTCAGCTAACATTTCATCTTCTCAAATAGATAATAATAAAGAGGAGAAAGAAAAAAAGAAAAGAAATTTCTCTTTGTGGTGAGAATGCATAGGATTCAGTCTCTTAACAACTTTCCTATATATCACACAGCGGTTTTAGCTATAGTTACAACCCCAGTACTTATTTATAACTGAAAGTCTGTACCTTTTGACCACCTTCCTCCACCCTTCGCCTCTGGTAACCACAAGTATGATCTCTTTCTCTATGAGTTTTATTTCCTCTATATACATATAAGTGAGATCATAAGTATGTGTCTTTCTCTGTCTTATTTCACCTAACATAATGCCTTCAAGATCCATCCATGCTGTTGCAAATGGTAGATTTCGTCGTGTTTTATGGCTGAATAACATTGCATTGTATCCATTCTTTATTCATTTGTCCATCGATGGAAATTAGGTTGTTCTATATCTTGGCTATTGTAAAGAATGCTTCTATGAACATGGGAATGCAGATCTCTTCGAGTATTTTCATTTCCTTTGGATACATTTCCAGAAATGGAATTGCAGGATCATAAGGTAGTTCTACTTTTAATTTTTTGAGAATCCTCCATACTGTTTTTTACAGTGGCTGTACCAATTTGCAATCCCATGAATAGTGCATAAGGATTCCCTTTTTCACACGTCCATGCCAGCATTTGTTATTTCTTTGTGATGATGTGCATTCCTTCGAGTGTGAGGTGGTATCTCATTGCCATTTTAATTTACATTTCCTTGGTATCTAGGGATGTTGAGTATTTTTCATGTACCTGTTGGCCTTCTGTTTATCTTCTTTGGAAAAATGCCTATTCAGATCTTTTGCTCACCCCCCAAAAAATGCCTCTTAATTCAAATAATTAAGCCAGCACTATCCTAATAGCTAATCCATTATAAGAAAATTATGTACCTATATTTCTAATGATTAAAGAAGCAAAAGTCCTTAACAAAATATTAACAAATGGAATTCAGCAATATGTACAAAGGACAATACATCATGATTAATTTTGGTTCATTATAGAATTGCAAGTCTTCGTGAACAATTATAAATCAGTCAATGTAATTCTTATTAACAGTTTGTGGGATGCAGCTATAAATAAGAAAAACAATATAATCATATCAATGAATGCAGGAAAAGCATTAAAGAAAATTAAGTACCATTCACATTAAATTATCAACAAACTAGAAATATAAGATAACTTCCTTAATTTAATAAAGAAAATGTCAAAATTTATAGCTAAAATCATTCTTAATGGTGACAATGACCATCCTGCCACTGTGTTTGTGAGCAAGGCAAGGTGTCTTCTCTCACAATGCCTATTCAATATCACATTGGAAGAACTGCCTAGTTGCAACAAGATAAAAAATAATAACTATACAGATTGGAAGGAAAGAAATAAGAAGTGTCTTTACTTGCAGATGACATGATTATCTATGTAGAAAGCCCTAAAGACTATATATGTACACATATATGTGTATGTATGTGTATATATATTGGGTTGTCGGAAAAGTCATGGCGTATTTTTTTCTATGTTTTTTGTTGCAAAAATGTGTCATGACTTGTCTGACAACCCAATACACACACACACACACACATACACACACACACACACAGAGGGTGCCAAAAAATGTATACACATTTTAAGAAAGAAAAAAACTGTATTAAAATTGTAATACAATGAATGGTGCTAGCATTCATTTGATTAACACCATCTTTTGAGTGAACATCATACTACACATTGCTACCGTAATTCAACTTCGAAAAGTAATACATAGATAACATCTCTGAAAATGTGTACATTTTTTGGCACCCCTGGTAATATACATATGTATATACATGTATGTGTAAAACTTTGGAACATATAAAGAAGTACAGCAAGATTGTGGGATATAATGCCAATATACAAATAGCTTTCCTATAAGCTAAAAATGAACATTTGGTAATTGAAATTTATGAAAGTACCATTTATAATAGTACTAAAAGAAGTACTTTTGTATAATCCAAGTAAACGTGTGTAGGATCTGTATGCAGAAAACTACAAAACAAAATAAAAAAAAATAAAAGAAGAACTAAATAAGTGGGAAGCTATACCATGTTCAGAGATTGGAAGATTCAATATTGTTCATATGATCATTCTTTGCAATTTGAACTGTAGATGGAGCAGAATCTCCGTGAAAATTCCAGAGAGCTATTTTGTAGACATGGATAGACTGATTCTAAAATTTACTTGGGAAGACAAAGGTCCTGGAATAGCAACATGGTACTGAAGAAGAGCAAAGATGGAGTACTCATAATACCTGATTTCAAGGCTTCCTAAAAACTATAATAATTAAGACAGTATGGTATTTATGAAACAATAGAAACACAGATCAGTGGAAGAGACTAGACAGCCCAGAAACAGAACCACACTAAATAATAAACTGATTCTGACAAAGGCAATTCAATGGAGAAATGATAGTCTTTAAACATTCATGTTGAAACAATTGGAGTCCATGTGCATGAAAATGGACCTAGACACTGACCTTATACGTTGCTCAAAATTTAGTTCTAAATGGACCATAGACTTAAATGTAAAATGCAATGTATAAAACTTCAGAAAAAAGGCAGTGGGAAACCTAGGTAATTTTCTGATGAGTTTTCAGTTATAAAACCAAAAGCATGATCCGTGATAGAAAAAAGTTGATGTTGGATGTTTTTAAATTTAAAAACTTCTACTCTGCAAAAACCATTGTTAAAATGAAAAGACAGGCCATACACTTCTGTCTTTTGTAATTTATCATTAGGAAAATGCAAATTAAAACAAGGATGAAATAATAATACACACCAATTAAAATGGTGAAAATGCACAAAAAATCCCAACAAACAAAAAACCTGACAATACCAATTGCTGCTGGGCATGCAGAGCAACGGGAACTACTCGAGCTGGTGGGAATGCAAAAGGAGACAGCTACTTTGGACGGCAGTTTGACAGTTTGTTAAAAATCTAAACATAATTGTACCATACAGCCCTGTTATAGTACTCCTAGGTACTTATCCATCTGATATGAAAAACTGCATGGGAAAGTTTATAACAATTTATTCATAATCAGCAAAAACTGCAAGTAACTAAGGTGTCATTCAATAGGTAAATGCATAAACAAACTGTGTACATTCTTGCAATGGATTTCTATTCAGCTATGAAAAGAATGAACTATCAAGCCACACAAAACCATTGATGAATCTTAAATGCATATTTCTAAGTCAAAGGAGCCAGTCTGAAAATGCTGCACATTTTATGATCCCTCTTAGGTGACATTGCAAAAAGGCAGAAAATATAGAAATGTAAGCAAATCAATGATTGCCAGGCATTTTTGGAAGGAAGAAGGCTTGAACCATGAAGTACAGATCATTTTTCTTTTAGGGTGATAAAATTATTCTCGGTGATACAATAATGGTGGATATATGACACTATGCATTTGTCAAAACCCATGGAACTTTAGAGTACAAAAAGCTAACCTTAATATCTGCAAATAAAGAAAAAATCACTTACAAGGTCAGGTTACCCCAGAAAAAAATGTAAACTGTGACAAAATAATCAAATTACTATAAATTTATAAAACAATCTCATTGAGGGGAGTGGGGAAAACGTGCTGACTAAAGTAATTTTGGAAATGAGTATAGATTAAGATTAAATGCAAACAAAATTGCATATGAGTCTTATAGCTTAGTTGCTAAAATTATTTTCCATGGGTTAACAATTATGAAACCTCTTTATGTGTATGCTGGATTTGACCAATTAAGTAAATTGATGGTGGATTTTTCGAGCCAGGTTTCTCACTGTGGGGCTGGGAGGTTACAAATAAGCAAGGAAAGGAGGTAAAATGATCCATAAGGTAATGGGTTAGAACTGGAGACATCAGTATGAACTCATATTTAGCTTAACACACATACCAATGGATACGTATAGAAATACTTATAAATATTATACCAATACTTATAGAAATACCTATAAGTATAGGAATGCTTGTAAATAGAGGAAGGGTCAGAAGTTAAAATAAAAACTATACAACATATAATTTGTACCTATCAAATGACAATACCTAAGATAAGACTTTAGTAAACAAAACTAAATATTGTTTTTAGAAAACAAGAAATCTTTGACTACTTGAACAGATGGTTATCTGATAGATGCTGATGTTATTTGACAATTACAGTCAAGATTTTTATGGTCAGGGCTGGCCAAGTGGCGCGTTAGTTAAGAGCTGGCTTGGGATGCCCGCTCTGAGCAGCAGGGCCCTGGTTTGGAATCCTCATTAGGGCCAGTGACGCTGCGCCTTTTACAGCTAAGATGGTGAACAACAGCTCGACCTGGAGCTGGGCTGCCATGAGTCACCGGCGACGGCATAGGCTGCAGTGGAGCTGCAGTGAGCTGCCATGAGCTACCATGAGTGGCTGGCAGCCGGTGTGAGCAGCCGGCAGCTGGCATGATCTGCCAAGAGCCACTGTGAGCGGCCGTCCAATGGCCAGCGAGCGACGGCCTCACCTGGGAAGAGCACAATGATAATACCAACATGGGCCAGTGAAGTGATGTCCTCCACAACTAGACTGAAGAACAAAAGGACAGCAACTTGTCTGTTCCCCTCCTCCAATTGCCCAATAAAATCTTAAAAAAAAAAGATTTTTATAGTCAGAGTGAGCATATGAGTTAAACTGCTCTACAGGGTAAACTTTAAACAAGGCATATTCTTATTTGAGCATGGCTTATGCTGCATGAGCAGTTGTATAATAGTTAATTAGTAGTAACAAACTAATAAACATAGTGAGGTAATAAGATATTAAATAATTATTTGAAAAGTTACTTAATATCAACATCCCATTAGATTATGATCTTCATATACCAGGGAATTTTTTTTAACCACCACATCTTCAAAACCTAGCACAAACCCTGATAAATAGAAGGTACTCCCTAAGGTTTGTCAGATAACAGAGTAAACGTGATGGATGTATTTGTCAGGAAAAATTAGACTGCTCTGTGGTAACAAATGGTCTCCAAATCTCACTGGCTTAAAACAGAACTTCCATTTATTACTCATGTTCAGTCTACTGCTGGTTTGGGTAACTCTCAAGAACAGTTGTCACCCATGCAGTAATTCAGCAATACCTTGTTTAGGTATTAGATCCATCACTTCAATTATGAGAACTCCATGGTTAATACAGCAGGGAAAATGAGAAACTGAGAATTGCTCAGGGGGTGTATCATTGCCTTAGCTCAGGAGAAACACATTGTTTCAGTTCACATTTGACTGGTCAGAACTAGTCACATATTTCCCCTTAAGTGCAAGGGAGGCTGGGAAACATACGAAGAGAAATTGAATAGTTGGTTAGCATCATTATCTCTTTCTCCATTATTATTCAATAAAAGTTGGTTGAATCTATAAATCAAGAAAATAAATATAGAATAACTGAAGCATCTGGATATCATTTAGTCCAGTGTCTGGCATTTGCCATTATGAAACCAATGCTTAGTACCTTCAGTCATTTTACTTAATTACTAGAAGTAACTGTTGTTTCCTGTTAAGGTTGGTTTCTAGGTTATTCAATCTTACATTTTTCTAGGTTCTAAATTTTTAATTCCTTTTCACTTTGCAAGTACATAATGATACTGACATATTTCATCAATAGATAGCTGTCTTTAAAGACGATCTCGGCATGAATCATCTACTTTAATGATGATAGCTTTTATCTTTCTTCATTCAAAGTCCATTATGAAATGTAATAACACAGGAACCAAACAGCATAGGAGTTTCTTTGATGACCTCATTTATAAGAGAAATTCTACTCTGTGATTTTATTCTTCAGGTTTCAGATCAGTTTAAAAGGAGACTTTGAAACTTGGCTTCTTAAAATCTTTGAATATAAACCAATTTGCATTTTTAGACAGGAATTATCTGAAACATTTATTCCTTTGATAATTAAATTCTTGTAATGAAATCAAGCATGTTTCTGAAAGAGAAATAAAGGAAATATTCTAGAGAAGGGCAGAGAACAGGTAAGATTTGGACATGTCGTAAAATGAAAAGAACACTCATTGGGCTTCTATTAATAGAACCAAAGCAACATCATACTCCTGTATGTCCATCAAAAGGACATTTTAGCTTTCTTCTTTCCCAGCATATTAGGAAAGGTAAATCCAGTATTATACTTCTAAGTCTGGGGTCCCCAAATCTGTGTAATTCTCTTAAGGGTAAGAATGTTTATTTTCAATATTTCATAAAAAATGATGGATATATCACTTTCCCCTTAAAATTATGCAAGCAAATTGAATTAAATTACTTGCTTTTGAGTGTAGTCAGTGTAGTGATATTGGTTGTTTTAAGCAAAATGCTATAGTAAACCATACTGCTGAATTCCAAATCCTGGTTCAGTTACTTATGATCTGGGGTACCTAGGGATAATTAATTTTTCTGATCTTCAATTTCTTCATCTGTAAAATGGGGATCCTAACAATCACACATCACAGTTTTCAGTATTAATGGAATAACTTACGTAAAGTGTCCACATCTGTGTCATTGTCAGCTTGAGCTTATATAACAAAACACCATAGACTAGGTGGCTTAAACAAGAGACATTTTCTTCTTATAGTCAAGGCCTTATGTAAACATAATTACCCCCCAAGACCCTCTCTCCAAATACCATCATATTGGAATTTTGGGGGGATACAAATATTCAGTCCATAACAATATTCTAAGTGCTGACCTCATTATAAACCTTTAGCTGGAAATATTAAAATTGTACTTAATCATTATAAATTATAATATTAGGGAGTTCAAATAGCTTTAAATCCATGTGTTCTATGATCCAGTAGTTACGAAAGTATCTTTTCAGCCCCATGGGAAAAAATGGTAATTCAATTGGGGAGGCCAAAAAGTTATTTATGACTTTCTCCAAATTAAAAGAACACTATGAAACTGGAAAATTCAAGAAGGCAGGACACACAATATTGTATAATCCTCCAGTCTTCCAGAGGGAAAGAAAAACAAAATAAAACAAGTGTGAAATTAGAGAAATTGGCATGAAAGTCAATGTCTTCTAGATTTGCATAGTGTCTACATGCAGTAAGCATACTTAATGTTGGCCATACTTGTTATACAATACTATTAAAATAAATTTAACTTCCTAATATAGCATTTTGAGTTGTTTGTCAACTTTTAAGATATGCTTAAGCATACTGTGTGCAAATATATATTATGTGAATGCCCTTGAAAAAATTACCTATAGGGATAGTCTGGCACATAGTAGGTGTTGAACAGGCATTTGTTTCTCAACCGTTTACTTAATGATTTAACAAATTACAGTGCTGCAGTTTATAAATTTATTTCATTTCATTAGATATAAAAGAATATGTGAATTAATGCAGTTCCTATCCACAGTAACTGGACTGCAGAAGAATCTTGTATTGTGGTTCACCCTCTCTGGGGGGCCTGAAAGGGTGTGGGGATGAAGACAGTGCTGGTGGAGGGAAGGGTTTCCATTGCTCAGATCTCTCCCTCCTGCCCTCTCTCCCTCCTTCCCTCCCTTCCTGTCTTTCTTTACTGTATATAATACCTAGGGCCATAAGGAGCTACCAGATGACCTTACCAACTTTATAATTACTATTATTACCACAGCAAATTAGTGCCACAATCACTTGATTTCCCAACATGTGGCTCACCACCTGCAATTTATCCTATGTCACTAGCAGTTATAACTGGTGATTATGATGCCATTTAATGCCACAGATTACTAATATTCCCCCCCACACACACACACACATACCCATGAAGGTGGATAGTATCAGAGATTATCTTCTGCTTTCTGGGGTGACTCCTGGTACTACTTATTACACCAGTCAGGATCCAAATAAGAAACAAATAGCACAGAAAGGATTTTTAGAGCAGATATTAATAAAGGAACAATTTAACTGCTGTGGACAGGTAAAGGTAAATAAAAAAGACATTAAGAACTAGCCTCATGATAGCGGAAAGTAGAGAACGATCATCTCTTCCGGGCTTGAATCAGTCAAGGGAGGAAGCAGTTACTGGCACCTACAGAGTGACTGGAGCCCAGGGAGAAGGCAAAACATCGGACATCTGGATTTTGGCTGAGGGACTCAGCCAACACTGAGACCTTACAGAGAAGGAGCCAAGGATCAGATCTCACTCTGCATCTGCCCTCTGATCTGCTGGAGTCTCCCATTGACTGAACTCACCCGGAAGCCAAGGGCAAGGACCTAACTGATGCCGTACATATGGGTCATACTTCCAGGGAGCAGAGAAGGATACAGAATGAATAAATGTCCTTTGAAAGGGCAACTGAAAAATATCCATCACAGAAGTGAAAGAAGCAAGAATGTTCAATCTAGTAGGAATGATGAAGAAAAAAGTCTTCTTAGATATAGAACAATGTACATATCATATTCGTAAGTTACTAAATGGGTAACAAAATAACATTTTATAATTAAAGTGAACAGAGATAAATGGACTAGAGAGAATTAGAGAATAAATAGGAATATTAGAAAGGGAGGACAAATGAATGTAGAGAAGGTATCTCCAAAGGAGGAAAATAAGAGAAAGTGAAACAGATAAGATTACGTATCTGTATTTAGATGCATTGAGTACTGATTTTCACTCTGTGTAGAGA
>NW_017731801.1:537379-610014 GCF_001890085.2 Hipposideros armiger | reverse complement strand
GATAGTCTGGGGAATATAATCAATGTTGTAAATATTTTTTAGGGGGCCAGATGGTCTCATGTCTTGTTACGGAGACTACTTCATGGACAGTGTAGAGGCCTGACCACTGCACTGTGCATCTGAAGCTGCTGTTGAATAATATTATATGTCAACTATAATTTAATACATATATAGTCATGGGATGTGGAGTGTAGTGTGGGAATGGAGTCAATGGAACTGTAATAGATATGTATGATATCGGGGGTAAGAGGGCAGTGAATGGGGGGAGGGGGTTTGTCACTTTGTGAGGGGGCCAAAGAATAACTATTGCATTGTTTTATACACCTGAAAAAAAAATAAAAACAACAACAAAAAAACAGATTCCTATGGAACTGGGGAGAATCTGGGAAGTCCTAAATTTATCTCAAATTTTTTAGTAATTTTTTTTTCTGAATACTTCTTTATTATATTACCTCAAAATCTGTACGTCTCTTCACAGGCCTCCTGAAATACCTGCTAAGAACTATGTGTTACATCCTGGTATCTGGACCTGTAGTTTACGTTAGCCTCTGTCTTTCCATAATGAATGGATCTAAACTCCATGTAAAGAAAACAAACATAAACAAATGGCTTAGTGTTTATCTTTGGGAGCAGGAAAGAGGATACATTTGGAAGACTGCATTGCACTGTACCAGCTGATTTGGAGATTTCAGAATGATAAAGGGTCAAATGGGTGATGACAGCTACTGAGAGAAAGGAAATGAGGCTGAGACTGCAGTCTGTGACAATGGTGGAGGGGAGGACAATGCGAGATCTGGCACAAACATCTTCTTTTACTCACATTTTCTAACACATTTCTCTCTTTTCTAAGGTTTTCTGGGAGTCACTTAAGTATTTCTTCAGGATCAATTTTATTCCCTGAAGCCCTTTAATGAGGAACTTTTTCTTTGCTGTTTTGAAGCTTGATAATGCTTAGATTAAGAAGTTGCTTTCAGTCCACAGTATGTATTTCATATTTTTAAACTAAATTTAAAAAATACGTGCTCCTATTTATTTTTCTAGCACTGTTTGTACCTCCATTCTTCCATTGATTTTCAGAAGAGAAGTTATGTGTGAGTCGTTTCATTATTTTTCTTCCTATTGGCATTAGGCCTTAAGAATTGTTTTTGCATTAATCTAAGAGGAGGCTTCACACTTCATTTACTAACTACACACTTAAAAGAAGTTTTCATTTTCTACTGCTGAATATAGACTAACACAGATTTTCCATTAGGGCTGAGAATCTTTTCCTTAATACCCAGGACATCCATAAAGCTTTCTATAGATGGTCTAATATGAAGCACAGAAGGATTTTATTTTGAAAATAAGAAACATTTTCTTCTTTCTTCCTGTTTATTTTCAAAATCAGGAAGATTTATCTTCTTGTTTATTTATGATAATCTCTATGTTTATCCAGTTCCAAACATAAGCCAGGTGCTGAAAAAAACGTTTTTGGACTTCATCTTCTCTCTCGGCTTCTCTCTCTCTCTCTCTCTCTCTCTCTCTCTCTCTGTATATTTGTGTAATTGCTTATTGTCTTATTAATTATATATAATTGCTTATTGTCATATTATATGTAAGGTATTATGGATACAGTGATGAAAGAAATGGATATAGTCCCTATCCTCAAGAAGCTTGTAAGCTTTACCTTATTAAATCATTCTTTGTCATCTTTTCTTGCTTGCTTCCCTCACTAAGATATCAAAAGAATATACAGAGACAAGGGTGAGCGGCTTATGTCATCTCGTAAAGAAGGAATGATTCTGGGTCTCAGAGACCTGTGTGTATTGGTCTCTCAAGACATGTTCCTTTTACTGCCTGACTGCTGCTTGTCCTGACTGCATTTGCCTCTGAGGTTTTGGTGAGAAAAACTCGGAGCAGTGGATCCCTCGGCTTGATGAGCGTGCAGGGATGGCCTTTCGCTATCTCAGCCTCGCCTCTACTCCAGCGGGTTGCATGCCGTTAGGTCTCTGCCACACCTTCCGTGTAGCTGCCTGTTCTGCCATTCCGCCCCAGCGTCTCCTGGGAGGTCCACGTGCTCTGCCTTGGCAGGCTCTATGGCAGGCTCTCTGGCCCTCAGGTCAGTGCTTTTGTCTCATGAGTAAATGAACACAGTGCAGAGGTGGCCTAAAAGGTGACGTCTTTACAGGATATTAAACAAGAAAGAGGGGCAAGACTCCCCTGTGCTCTCAGTAAAATCGCTCTTATAAAGCACAGCCCCTTTCCTTACTGAAAGGAAAAGTCAGACACACAGCATGGATATTTCCGTTTCTCATCCCTGGTTAATTTTCCTTCCCACGATCCTCTGGGACGATAATGCCCTCAACCCCCTGCCTTACTCGAAGAATTTGGTTCTCACTCATGTAAAAATTTGAGTCTTGGGCTGGCCGAGTGGCGCGATGGTTAAGAACTCGCTTGGGATGCCAGAGGACCCCGGTTCGGATCCCACATATGGGGGCCACTGACACTGCCCTCTACAGCTAAGATGCTGAACAACAGCTCAACCTGGAGCTGGGCTGCCGTGAGTCGCCGGTGGACGGCTAGGCTGCAGCCCCTGCTGCAGTGGGTTGCCATGGGCTACTGTGTGTAGCCAGCAGCCAGCGTGAGCGGCCAGCAGCCAGCTGGCGACTGATCTGCCTCGCCAGGGAAGAGCGCAATGATGGTGCCAACTTGGGCCAGTGAAGCAACATCCTCCACAAATAGACTGAAGAACAAAACGACAGCAACTTGTCTGTTCCCCTTCCCCCAATTCCCCAGCGCTGTTCCCCTTCCCCCAATTCCCCAGCGCTGTTCCCTTCCCCCCAATACCCCAATAAAAATCTTAAAAAAAAATTTTGAGTCTTGCTCTTGACATGTGTCTTAGTAGTCTATGACTACATGATACCATTGCTACAAACTTAGCAGCTTATAACAACACTTATTTATTATTTCACAGTTTCTGTGGGTCAGGAGTTCAGGCACAGATTAGCTGGGTCCTCTGAAGGGCTGTAATTGAGATGTCAGCTGAGACTTTGGTCTCGTCTAAGGGCTGACTGGATCACTCAAGTTGTTGGCATAATTCACTCACTACAGCTACAAGACTGAGGGTTTTAGTTTCTTGCTGGCTGTTAGATGAAGGCTGCCTTCCATTCCTAGAGACCACCCACCATTTCTTTCCATGTGGAGTTTCCCAACGTTGCCAGCTGCTTGCACAAAGCCAGTAAAAGACAGAGAGACCAGCAAGTTGGAGGCTATAGTCCTATGTAACGTAACTATATGTTCACTTATACATAATCATATACATCCAATCGCTTTCACCATATTCTGTTTTCTAGAAACAAGTCACAAGTCATGCTCATACTCAAGAAGGGATCACACGAGGGCAGAGTGGCAGGAGGCAGAGGTCATGCATGCACGTTTAGTAAATAGTAGAATATTTTAACACCAGTGTAATCTCTCTATTTTATGTTTTATGTAAAACAAATATTGCTATAAGTCCAGGCACTTATTTACTGTTCTTTTCTTTCTGAATTAAAATTAGCCCATTCTCTTTTGACTAAACTAGAAAAAAGCGTTTCAGATTTGCAAATTAAAGATTTATATTTTATAAACAAAATGTATTTTTTCTTGCTCTTGGTGTAATTTCTTGCTAGTCAGAGAATATATTCTTATAGGATTTTTTTCATGATTTTATGAAAAAATTTTGGTACTACATATCTCAGTACAACTGTGTCTGGTAGAGGGGCTATAAATAGTTGAAGTCAGTAAGAATGTGAACAGAAGCAATACATGCCACTTACAGGCCTTGGGGAAAAAATCTTCCACATATTCCATCTACTCTCTTTTTTCTATAGACGGTGGCATTAGAAGATTAACAGAGTATGGATCCTGAACTGCCCTGAGTAAAGCACGATTACCCTCCCATGCCTCATACATAGCATACTGCTCTGTGGAAGCAATAGACCTTGTTTGTGTAAAGGTCTCTGAGATTTGTGTATTGTTTGTTAAAATAGTTAGCCTACCCTCACAAACACGTAAAAAAAATATGATTTCTTCAAGATGTGAGAAGATAATCTAAGAGTATTCAGATGATAAGGAATTTTAATTAATGTCATGGGTAAAGTATTTAGTTTTCTAAGTAGAAAATTATTACAGACACTGCAGTATTTTAAAATATTGATTTGTCTATGTTTCTTTTTTCTTTTGGCTAAATACGGCATATTAACAACAACGATTTTTCAAGAATGATAAAGAACAAAAATATTTTCACCATCTTCTAGGCTTCAGAAGTGAGATGAAGAAGTATTTTTTTAATGTTTACAAAGGATGACCAGGGATAAATAAATACGAGTTCTGACAATTAAGGTCGTGGACTCATCCTAGAAAAAGTGCTATATACCTCATTGCTGAATATCACTACAGTCACCTTTGAAATACCCCTTTTGGGAAGCTATGCACCAACGCCAGGACCTAATCCACCCTTCAAAGCAATTTTGGAACTCTTTCTGGAAAGGCCATCAGAACTGTTGTCATATTACCCTTGATGTTCTGAATGTCATCAAAATGTCTTCCTTTCATTATTTCCTTTATCTTCAGGTAAAGAAAGAAGCCATTAGGGGCCAGATCAGGTGAGTAGGGAGGGTGTTCCAATACAATTATTTAGGCTAAAAACTCCCTCACAGACAGTGTCATGCGAGCTGGTGCATTCTCATGATGCAACAGCCATGAATCGTTGGCGAAAAGTTCAGGTCGTCTAACTTTTTCATGCGGCCTTTTCAGCACTTCCAAATAGTTAACTTGGTTCACTGTTTGTCCAGTTGGTACAAATTCATAATGAATAATCTCTCTGATATCAAAAAGGCTAGCAACATCGTTGCAAGAAAGTTTGCGAACTTAATTGTCAGACCTCTATTCAGACAAATGCACTGTGTTGCTCAGCTGAATGTTTTAAGTCTTTTTTTTTCTGTGGGGTCCCTAAATTGGTAATAAAATTGGAAGTAGAACTTTTTTCCATGATTCCCATTTATATGCCCTATCAAGGAGATCATACTACCATCAGTTATCTGGAAGGTACTGTTCCCATTACATCCATGGGGACTTATACAACAACATGATAGATTTCACTGTTAGTGCATTATTTCTCCTCTAACAGACTACATTTCCTTTCGTTTAATTTTATCCTATCAGTTTTGTTTTTTCATCTCCCACACTTCCTTTCTGCCTCAAACAATGATAAAAAAAATTCCCTTTTTAAAGGAACTAGCAAAGTTTAACTAGAACATGCCCTCAGGTATTCCTCATTATAAGAAAATACAATATATTGTAGGTATGGCTTTTGTGAATCATACAGTATATGAATTCATGACTTATTACTCAATTTTCTTTATAACTATGGAGTTTTCATCCTATAAAGTTTACATCTGGGGACAATGACAACAGTTCAAAACTTTGATGCAATGGTAACTTTCTTAAGGAATAATGTACACTTGAGAACTGTTATCTTGTCTTTTCTATTGATGAGATAGAGGGCAGTTCAACTCCCATCTTTGCGGGGAAGAGGGCAAGTCCCCAGAGAGTAAATAAAGAGAGTCCTTAAGAGAACCACTCGTAGAGATTGGAATTGCCTGTAGAAGAAGGGGCAACTGGCATGTCATTCACTTTATTTTCAGAATCATGGCCTCAGTGCTGCATGGAACTAACGTGAGGTATATGGGCACTATTCATAGAAACTGAAAACTTGGTGTGTCTTCTGATATTTGTCACCCATGTGGATTTGCTTCCCACATGAATAATTCTGAAAGCACAAGCCTGGATAAATCACCCTGAAATGGCAAGGTAATAGAAAAGGTAATAGGATAGCTTCAAGTTCCAGCTTTTGTTATAGCACATAGTACATGAGCTTTACCTCCAAAAGTGAACTGTAAAGTAAAATAATAAATATTACTTAGTTATTATATTTATCAGGCAAGGAATAAGGATCGGTGGAGAATGGCAGAATGTTGATAACTGTGAATGAGTACTTGGAGTTCATTACATTAATTTGTGTACTTTGTATACATTTGAATTTGCAATGATCTCATCTAGTTTACTTCCTGATTACCTGTCTTTTTCCTTTGACTATAAGCCTCACAAAAGGAAAGATCTTGCTCTTATATCACAAACATCTAGAATGACTTCTGGTGCATAGAAGGTATTCTATAAATATTTACTGAAAGAGTGTTAATTCAAAGCTGAGCCAGAGTGGACAGGAAAGTGTTAGCAGCAGGCTCACAATCATTCTCTCCTCCAGAAGGGCATACACAGAAAATAAACAAGCACAAAACTAAGTGGTCAGGTTTCTTTAAAAATATGCTATTGATAGAAGTCTTGACAAATGCATTAATGTTATTTTCTAGTGGGGAAGTGTATCTATGAAATGCTTTTAGCAAGATGTATTTGGTATTATCTTGGTTTGCTTATGCTATACAAGTACAATCCTGAAATCACTGAATTTATGGGACATAGCTTCCTGGAATATGTCACATAGTTAGTTCTCTAACTATGGGAGAATAAAAGAAAGATGTTTGAAGACCAAAATAGCTCCCTTTTATGCAGGTGAGATGACTATATTACTTGGAAAACTAATATATTACACCTGAGTCAGAGAGCATCCTAATGTGACAAGAAGGGCCAGGATTGCAGCACGGGCTATCCTGCATCTCTCTCTGCTTTGCCCAGGCCTCGTGAATATTCTTGAAATAATTAGTAAAGCTCAGGAAAGGGTAAGATCCCTGATTTTTAAGAGTATAACCTAAAGGTCAACCATTTGTTCTATCTCATCTAGGGAGTTGGTCAATATAGTCAGAATAAGGGAAAAGCTGTTAATCTGAAGCTACTTATAAACACAGTATAGATGAAGATTAGGGGAGGGATGGATAGGGCTAAGTTTACCTGCTGAAGAAAGCTTTTATCTGAGCGAGCCTGTGGGATCTCCTACTTGTCATTTAAAATTATTCTTGCATATCCTCCCATTTAATTTAATTTCAAAATATTGATAAGAGTGCTTCATAATTATATTATAAATTGGATATTGTTCAATTAGAGTTTATATAATTATTTGACAAGTAGAAAGTGAAGAGCAGGTAATAAACTCATGAATAGATCTCTGAGGATCAATATCTTATATATGCATGATTTTCACCCTTTTTAGGAAAACAAATTTATATAATTTGCAGCATTAAATTTCACACATGGAGCACACAACTATATGTTTTCATAACACAGACCTGTCTTCAAACACATGATTTTTCCTAAGCCTTTATTGTTGCTAAACTGAAATCACCTTTTTTATTGTTGGAAATAATAATCAGGAGTGCTATGCATACTCCTATTTTACAATATACTTTCACAAATATTACCTCATTTGGTTATTACGACAGCTATGTTAGGGTAAATATTGTCCACATTTTTATTGATTAAAACACTGAATTTGTGAATCCAGATATTTTGATTCCAAATGCAAGACTACTTCTAGTTTAGCAGTATTCCAGGTTAACCCTTCTTAACATTAGCAGAATGCACATGAAAACCTTTGAAATCTGCATACTCTGGCTTCAGAAATATTTTCTAAATACATGAAATGTGTTCTGCATACATTTATTCATAGGTGTACCATTTATAATAACAAAATAGAACTAATCTAACTGTAGAAATGACACATGGATATATATGATATTGTACTCATTAAAATAATGTCTACAAAAGTTGTGAAGCATAGGATAAATTATATGTATGTAATGATGAGGGAACTAAGTAGAAAGCCATATTTGTGTGTATGTGTGTATGTATAATTAAGTTAAAACAGGCAAGGAAAAGAGTGTAGCAGAAAATATAATAAAAATATTAAACAGACTTGACTCTTATTGTTAATCTAAATTTTAATCTTCATACTTTTTAAATTTTTTATAAATACAATAGTTTCATAATTAGAAAGATATAGTATATAAAAATATGTAGAAATTTTACATTAGCATTAACACTATAAATTGTGGAAATTTCCATCTTTTCATCTTAAATAATGGTATCAACTAAATGAAATACAGAGAAATACAGACTCATATTAACCCAATGATACCATGGGAGATGCTTTCTGTTTGGTTCAACAGGACATATGTTTACATTATAATATTTACTTTTAAAAATAAAAGAATGGTACTCAGAATAACTAGCAGAAATGTTGTAAAATGGCATAAAATTATGTGGAGCCTGGCATTTTTAAAATGGGGCTTATTCGCAATAAAACAACAGATCGATAAAGGATACACACAGATGCCTGAAGGCAGCAAAGTTAAGGCAAATACATAAATCCTTATGAAGACTCAACAGAGAGCAATAGAAAAGAGTGAAGGAAAACCTATAAAAGATGAGACCAGCATGATGGGTTTTAAACCAATCTATTACAATATATCACATGGAAAAGAGAAAAAGAGAGCCAATAAAAGCAAAGAAAGTTAAAAACTAGACAAAAGAGGAAGAAGGAAAGTAGTTGGTAGACTATTCTGTGATCTGAAACATAAGAGGGTCCAAGCTCTTATGAGAGTGACTTCGGGAAGTCACTGTTCTACCTCTTCGTGAACAACTTCAGTGACAAAGGATCTCACCCTTCAAAGGGGCCCCTTTCTAGTTAAGAAAGATCCTAACTGCTGCAAGAGCTTTTCAGTTTATTTTGGGTGATGTCAAACACCCTGTAAACGCTACACATATCATTTGTTTTCCACTGTAATATTACATAGAATATGTCTAACCCTTTTGTTTTCACCCTGTAGTTCACCTGATATTTGAATACAACCAAAATCTCTCTCACTTCTTTGTGTTAAAAATCTCCAGGTAATTTAAGTGGTTCTCATATGTACTACTTTTAAGGTTCACATGACTTTGTCACAACTTTTCCATCTGAATGTTCTCTGGATTATCAATGTCTTTCTGAAAATGAAGTCCCCTGCTTTGGACAGAAATATCCATGCATGAATTAAGCAAGGAGGCTGAAAGGAACCATAACTTCCCTTAGTCTTGATATTATATTTTATTAAAGTGTAATGTCAAAGCCTGTGAGCATTTTGAATGACCATATGACATGGTTTGCTCATCAGGTCCTTTCCTACCATCTAACAGCTCTGTCATTTCCACTCTTGTAGTGCCTAACTTGTATTTCTCCATGTTTCATTGTAGCGGTGACCATAAACTTAAAAAAAAAAATTAATTTGATATTTGGTGCCATTTATGTTCTGCATGTGAGAATCCTTGTAGCTTCCCATTCTACTTCTCAAGGAAGTTGCCTTCTAGATGGTAGGGTTTAGGACAGGCCGAACATGCCACTTTGGCTTACTGATTATTTTGAATTAAAGTTACATGAGAAACAGTTGATATAAGGACACTATGTCCCTCTTCTCTGTCCCCCTGAAAGGAGGAAATAAATCTCCCAGGTTAAAATGTTCTCTCCCTTCACCAGGAGGTAGAGAAACACCCTTGACACCAGAGATGGAATTCAGGACCCAGAAGGCTGTGTGAACAAACTCTGCTTAGTTTCTTCACTAACTGGTACCCAAACCTAAGTTTCTTTGTCTTTTTCGTTCTTCAGAAATTTATCATTTCTTTTTCAAAAAGGTATAAAAGTTGCCTACTCTGTTCAACTGAGGAAGTTTCATATTTCTATGAGCTCCTGTATATATGAAATTAAAATTTGTTTTCACCTGTTTATCAGTTTTATTATTAGACCAGCCCAAAGAACCAAGATGGGTAGGGGGAAAATTTCCCTTCCCTGACTTGTACATTTAAGCTCTCATATCAGCTCCCCATTTGGTAGGTATTGTTCTCTATTTTGAAATAAGTGCAGATACAACTTTTGGTAGCAAGGAATAAACATAATGTTCTGTAAAAGCCACTAACTCGCTCCACTGATTATCAAGTGACATTTTTGGTTTTGTGCATATGATCCTGGTCCCACCTGAGTAAACTGTTTAAGTTTTTCTGTTTAAAGAATATTCTGAGAGATTTTTTTCCAAATGACTTTCTGAATTTCAGATATTCTACATATTCTATCCATATTTCCTGGTGTATTATTCTAGCATTCCTTTCAAAAATAAGGAAATGAGACTAGTCTGTTTTGACTTGTTTAGGTGAATTCTTGCTGGCGCCCAATTATCATAATTCCTCTTTCTAAAGCCTTATTACGTTTCATTTGGAGATTTTTAAAAAATACATATATGAGGCTCATACATTAATCTTCTTTCCCTCTGCTTTTAAAAACAGAAAAGATTACTTTTGACAGTCATTATTTTGGCTTTTCTCCTAGTCTTCAAAGTTATTTTAGTAACAACTGTTATTTATGAAATTTATAGTGTTTAATTCTCAAAATCACCCTTTGCAATAAATCATGTTTTTCTTCCCCTTCATACTGTATTTTATAATTGAGAAGATAAGCTCAGAAAGTTAGCTGGGCAAAAGACATCCACCAAATAAGTAGGGGCAATCAGAACCTTCCACCTCGTTCTCTGATACTAGATTCTGGGCATTTTTCACTTCAAGATAGTGGACTTTTAATGGTCACTGCATAATCTTATCCATAAGTTTCTAAAGCATCTAGAAAGGTACACATTGTCATTTCATAGATATTGGATTTTAGGTTTTTGGGCTTTCCATCTGAACACCATATCCCTGCAAATGAAGTGGAAAATATGGGTATCAGGTAATTTATTCTTATCAATTTTTCTACTTGTCACAACTACTTGTAACCAACCATAAGCCTAGGCCTGTCCCTTTGTGATCTGTGCCTCAAACATAATAGTAACTTTTTATGTGTATCATTTATACTACTTTCCATAATCCTTTTTCCAATACATCTTAAATTATTTAATATAATTTGTAGAGATTTTTGTCATTGTTTATCTGTTGTGGGGCCATTATTCTTATATACAGTCTATGTTACTTTCTTTGAACCAGTAATTCTACTTTCAAGCATATACCGTAAGTTTATGTTTACACGTTCATGTAAGATGAGCATATAGTGATGGCATAGTAGTACTGATCATCAGAAAGTTCATCAGTATGAGAGTAGAAAATACTATGTCACCGTTAAAAATAATAAGGTTGATCTGTATGTGCAAATAGGAGACACTCTCTAAGATACATTAATAAGTGAGAAAAATAGGAAAATACTATAAGGACAGCTAATCTTTATTGAGTATTTTTTAATTAACTGGCACTATTGTAAACATTTTATATGAATTTATACATTTTATCTTCACAACAGACCTATGAAGTATGTAATATTATTATCATGCACATTTTTATAAATACGGAAACTGAAGCACAGAAAAATTGCATAATTTCCCATGGTCACATAGACAGCAAGTAGCAGAATTTGGCTTTCTACCCAAGTCAACCATAGTACCCTGAGTCAATACTTTCAATCATATGAAATATTGCCTCCTAATAGCTACAGAACAGTGCATACAGTGAGCTTTTACTCATGACAACATAATTCAAGTCGCAAATATTATTTGTATGCATATACAAGTATATATATATATATATATATATATATATATATAGAGAGAGAGAGAGAGAGAGAGAGAGAGAGAGATACATAGATATATATCTATATAGATATCCCTGCACATTTTCTGTAAGAAAGCGTAAGAAACTCTTGTTCATGATTCCTCTAGAGGTAATCTCACATTATTTGAAAACTGTGAGATTCATTTTGGCACTGCTAGAATATTTTACTATGTTCATTTAAGTCATATTAATAATGGTAACAAAAGAGGATTTATTTATGAAACATTGCTTTAAAAAGTTTCAGTGTGTTATATCTAGTAATTATTCTATGAAAATTCAGAATAATTTCTATTTGAATGGTGAGATCTACATTGCTTTCTTATGAGATCTTTGTTTGCTTAGAATATTTAGTGTATATATATATTTTCAATCTCAAGTATACATATTAATATCCCTAGCCTTTCTTACCTATTTAATCTAAAATATAAAATTAAATATTCATTGTCTCCAAAAGCTTCATTTACTTAGAGTTTACTAATAAAAACCTTTTTTTGCTCCAAACTGAATCCTAAGTAGAATTTTTGTTTGTTTATTTAGCTGTTTTTGCCAGAAGATTAAATTGTAAGAGGATATAAGTGAAGGAATTATAAAATAGTACTTAAATAGAATAAAATATCCAGATATTTAGATTTTCACAAATTTCTCTCATTACATCAGTTTTCTAACCGATGTTAAGAATACTCCACAAAATTGTCCAATTTGCAAGATTTTCTGAAAAACAATATTTCAGTGATATTACTTTGCTGCTCTTGTCTTTCAGCTTCAATCATGTCCTCCTATGGTGTATGTGATCTGGGGTTATTAACTTCCAGATGTTTACAGCTTCTTGCTATTCAGTTGCACTCTGCCTCACTCCTAGGAGCTCCATTCTCTTCGAATAAAGCATTGTCTTTCATTTTGTTTTCCAGCCATAAGTCTCATTTCATCAATCTATAGTGATATTCAAATTAACAAGGCATACCTGCATGTATGTGTGTGTGTGTGTGTGTGTGTGTGTATGCAGACACACACACACACACATACACACATACACACATACTGGGATGCAAATAAAATGGTCAACGTTGCTCAAGCAGTAGTAGTTCACCATAATCAGAAGGTCTGGACGATGATGGTAACCACTTTGAGCACCTCTTGTAATTGCAGAAGCAAAACGTGACTTCTATTCATCTTTTGTTACCGGTATATATTGAATATTACAATTTTAATAGTTTTTTCCTTTCTTAAAATGTGTATACATTTTTTGGCACTGCGTGTGTGTGTGTGTGTGTGTGTGTGTGTGTGTGTGTGGTGTATATATGTGATGGATATTATTTCTAGTGTTTGCAAAGGGGCAGTGAAATAGATATGCTTATGCACTGCTAATTATAAATTGGTGGAAATTTTGTAGAATGTTTTTTGTGAAGTAACTTGTCATCAGTGAATTAACTGTAATTCCTATATTGCTTGAGGGAAATCCTATCCCCAGTCTCAAGCGCATCATTCTGATACCTTAAGGAATGGTTCATAAATCTGAATCATATCCTTCCACACAAGCCAATTTATCTTTTTCCTTTTCAAGTTTGTTGAATTGGAAGAAATATTAAAAGATTCCTTGAACTCCCAATTCTTCCAGTTTTCTGAAAAATTATTCTATTACCTTGCCTTTCACAGGCAGAGCAGAGCCTAGAAACCAAGAAACTTGCCTAAGTTTGATAAGACCCTGGGCTGTGCATGTGTGTGGGCAGGAGGATGAGGTGTAGGATTTATTGGTTGATTGTACAATGCATGGAGACAGCAGCTATTACCAATATTAACATAGACAGCATTTGAATTTCAACTATTGAGCAATTTCAGAAAAATTAGAAATCCACTGAATTGCTAAATTATCCCTGACACATAAAAATTATCATGTTGAAACAGACCTACTTGGAAAGAGACAGGATTAACTGGTAAACCAGGGGCGGGGGAAACAGTCTTCTTAGGAGCAAGTCAATACAAGCCCATTTGCCATAGCTGTTTTAGAGTGTCTCTACTAATCATCAGAAAGGAAGAGTCAGAGTTAATTTAACATATCTATATTTAAATGTGAATTAGATATCTATTCCTATAGCTGTAATTTTGCCAAAATAGATCAATATTGTTCTGCTTGTGCCCATGTTCTAAACATTTACCAACTTGTATCTAGTTTATTCCTAATATGATATCAGAGAGTCTTATCCCACCACTTCTCCTATCTTTACAAATCTCCAAAGTTCAAAATCCCTCCAAGTATTTAGAGGTAAACCTTAAAATAGGTCAACATGACTTATGACTATCATCAAGATGCTTTAATCTAATATGGAAAGACCAGGGCTGGTGCTCCTCAGGATAAAAGTCCAAAAGGAGCAACTTCCCTGGGCTTTTTGGCCCAGGCCATAAGATACAGTTTTAAACTCATCTCAATCAATCAGAGACAAGATCCCTTGCTTTTGGGAGCTTGTCAGGAACAAACTCACTCCAGTAACAAGGTTTCCACAGCTGAAAGTCGTTTAGGTTTAGGACAATTTTGCTTCTCAAAGGCAACTAATCCCTACTTCCAACCCTAATGAGATCAGTAGTTACGCTGTTTGGAGAGACTTGCTTTGCAAGTGCAACTGTCTCTTGTTTAGCAAACAATGCATTCAGGTTTTCTTTGTTTCAGATATTGAAAGATGGTCTCTTTGTCTGACATTTCCGTTAGAAAATAAGGCCTCAATGAGGCTCGTTCGCAGTACGGTAAAGCACAAGAGAAAAAATAAAAATTAATTCATCAAATATTTTAACTCATGAATGTTTGTGGAACAAAATATAGAAATAAAAAATATTTAGAACTGAATGACAATAGTATTACTACTAAAGTTTTATAGTACATAGGATTACAGACTAGGGGATGGATAGCCCTGAAAGAATATATTAGCAAAAGGAAAATTAAGAGTAAATGAGCTAAGCATTTAACTCAAGAACGTAAAAAGAGAAGTAATTAATAAAAAAAATGGAAAGAAATAATATTAAATAGAAAAAACATATTAAAAAATGAAAGCTAAGAAACAATATTGAGTATCTAAAAGACTAAACATAAACTAGAAATATTGAACAGGAAACAAGGTGATGAAAACAAAGAATATTAATAATGAAAAGGGAGAATTTACAGATATAAAGTAATCATCAAGGGATGTTTTGAATAACTTTATGCCATTTAATTAAAAATGTAGATGAAATGGTAAATTTTACCAAATTGATTCAAGAAAAAATGGAGAGCCTTAAAAAATTGATTGCAATCCAATAACCTGCATATTTTATTTTTACTTTGACTTCCAAAATAATGTGTAATTAGAAACATCTCACCTGCATTGTTCTACAGGCAATATTTTATTTGTGTAACCCAATAGAAAACTGTAACCAATTAGACAGGAACAGCATAAGACATTACATTTATGAGAATATAAATATTAATGCACATAATCCATAAATGTATACAAAGAATATATCATGACCTAGGAGAGTTCATTCCAGAAGTACAAAGATGCCTTAATATTAATGGGTAATTGACCACAATAAGAGATTAAAAGTGAACAGCTGTTTATCATCTTAATATGGATGCAGAAAACATGTTAAATGTAGTATTGATTTTCCTTCATCAACATCATAACTCCTTGGAAACTTAGAAACAATGGGCCTTTCTAATCTAATGAAGGGACTCTTCCAAATGTCTAGAGAAAACATGGCCCTTACTTGTGAAATGATAGAGTACTCTTGCTGTTAAAACACAAGATGATTGTCATTACCACTCCTCCTGAAGTTTATAATATGAGTGAACTTTACTACTATAATGAAATAAAAATATTTCATGATTATTAATGAAATAATTATTATAAAGTTATAGCTCAGTAATAAAATAAACAGATGGAAAGTCATTAGGGCTGAAAATCAAGGACCAGCTGTAATTATTTGCAGTTGAATGATATTCTGCTTCTAAAATCCAAGACTCTTCATAAACTATTAGGATTAATAAGACTTAGCAAGGCTCCTGGATATGAGGTTACTACCCTTGATCAATAACAGTCCTGTATTACAAGTATAAATTAGACAATGAAATTAAAATATACCATCCATCAAAGTAAATATATATATATATATAATGTGTGTGTGTGTGTGTGTGTGTGTGTGTATAGTGTACTTGAATAAATCTATCAAAGATGTGCAGGGGTATTATAGAGGAAACAATAACACTTCTTGGAGGTCACAACGAGATCTAAATAAATGGGGAAATACACCCAATTTAGAAATGAAAAAGTTATTACTTGCAGTAGCAGAGAAGAAAAATCTTACAAGCTGGAAAGAAAAATATTGATATATTTGGCTACATTAAAATTTAAAAAAAATATGTAAATAAAATGTACTTACACAACACTATTAAACACTTGCAACACATATAAGAGAAAAAAAAACCCAATAATATTTAGACTATATGAAGAATCCTACCAGAGTATTAGAAAAAGGAACAAAAAGAAACACCAAACCAAAGTACAAAAAAAGTTCACTGGAAAGTGGAGTCACTAATGCCAATAAACATATGATAATATGCTTGATGTCAGTAATAGTTACGCTTGTGCAGATCAAAACAACCATGATTTTTTATTTTGCTCCCTTAATATTGGAGAATATGAAAATGTCTGTTAATTCAAAGTGAAACTATAGGGAAATAGAAAACTCTTATACACTGATGTTAGAATGGCAAATCGGTGCTGACGCATAAGAGAGCAATTTTCATCTTTATCTAGTAACTTGTGCATACCTATAATCTAACATTGATTTCTTTGTGTGATAGAATGCAGAATCAGGTTCTTCCTGTTGCTCTAGGAGCAGCGCTCAGGGTCCAATGCTTAGAATAAAGAGATGTTAAACACCCCATTCTAATGGCACTCATCAATAAGGTTATCAGTGCAGACAAAGAAATGAGTGAGTCAACCTTGCTCCCTCCTAGTCATCACCCAGCCTCCCTCCATTCTTACGATGTTTTTCCCCACCTCTCCAGAAACAGGGTCAAAGGGACGACACGGGTCACTGGTGTCAGTGTTGTGGGTACAGGATTCACGTAAAGGGGACCTGGGAAAAGAAAGGATCTCGGAGATGTCCACATCAAACTGGGGACTGCTTTAGGAACAGTGAATAGGCATTTTACCTCCCAGCTGGATGATTGCCTAGGAAGCAAACTTGTTCATCAGCCCTGTGGCTAGCGAAGGAAAAGCAAATTTGGAGAGAGAGAGAGCTGGGTGGAGAGAGGTTAAGAGTGTAGCCCACAACATTCCCATGTGCTGTGTGGAAACGTACAGATGTTTCTTGTGGGTTAACAGGATTGTTTCTAAGCTTTGGAGGCAGTATTCCATGTGAAGATTTTTCTGCCCTGAGGCGCAAGAGGACTCTCAGTGGTAGTATTTATTGGCTGTGGCTGGAGGTAAGATGCGTGGGAGGTTTGAGTTTGATCTAGATTCCACATGTCAAGAAATTGCGAAGTAGTTACCTGAGGGACACGTGTCCATCAAGCCATCCAAAAAAGATCCTTATTTGTAAGGCTGCCACACAGAGGAGTGTTTGGCCATTCAGTGTTAAGCAAAGAAGCAGCAATAAACAAGCAAAAGAAAGAATGAACAACAACAAGAAAGAGGCAATTAAGCAAAAAAACAAAAACAAACCACAAACTTTCACTTTGCTTCTCTCTCTCTCTCTCTCTCTCTCTCTCTCTCTCTCTCTCTCTCTCTCTCTCTCTCTCTCATCTCAAATCTCTAGAGACGGATGCAAGGCTAAGGGTCTTAGAGGCAGGCATTCCCACCTACATTCCCCACTACTAGCAGTCAGTGTCCCAGCTCCAACCTGGGATGAGGGAAGGAAGAAGAGACCAGATTTAAATGGAGGATGTGGTTAATGCTTAAATGTAGAATTTATTATCTAAAATGAGAATTTATGGAACTCATACAAGATATTAAGGAATCGGAAAGGGAGAGTCAGCAGAACATACGTAAAAGCAGTAACTGCAGAACATTATTATAAAACTGTTTCATGTTTATATACATCTGAGTTCTGATTGCTCATTAAACTGGGTATATCCTAGAAAACTCACTTACACATGCAAAAAAGGCATAATGTAAGGGATTTATTTACATTGCAGTATCAAAATGGTGAAAATTACAATGTATATGCCCATTTACTGGGGTATGAATGTGGATTAACATGGATTTCAATCAATAAACATAGATTCTAAGTTGTTTAAGGATGTATGATAACATATGATAACATTTAAAACATTATTTTCAAACCATACAATGGTTACTTCTTAAGTACAGATATATGTTAATACATATACTCCTATGTGTACCTATATATGTGATAACATTACAAAATATGCATGTGGAGGATACTCATCAAATACTAGAGGGAGAAAATTCAAGAAAGATAATGGAGTGATGAGACTTAGCAATATGTGTAACATGTTATTTCAAAAAAGAAAGATCTGAAGCAAATTTTGTATAATATTAACTTGTTTTTTTAGAAAGCGAGTATCCAAGTAATTATATTAGTTTTATAATTAAATATTTTAAAATTTCAAGTATTATAAATATCTTGATATACTTTGCTGTAACATTTAGCTGGCGTTGTAAGGTGGATTGTGTTAATATTGATTTAGTTCTGTACTTCCCTTGGCAGAAAAAGAATCACTTTGAACTTATTTCAAATATTCCTTCTTGTTATTTGCAGCTTCATGAATCATTAAAAAAAAAATCAGTTGTCTGTACTTCCTTTGAGAGGGCTAAGTGTCATTTTACTCTCCCTGAAAAGCTCTTCACTAAAACAAGATCCAACACATATGAATCATAATTTTTTATTCCATTTTTTCAAATCTCAACCTGAAACAAAATGGAACAACTGGAACCCCTCCTGTACAATTAACTAAGCTTAGCTAGTTTTGATTCACTGTTTAGAGCAGGGGCTTATTCCAAGCTTTTAAGGGTGCTGTAGTGCCAAGAATGTGTTTCTTTGTAAGGAGTCAATGTACGTTATTAGACCCCAAGCCATTCTCTCGAGTCTTCCTTTCCTAATAAAGCTTTGAGCGTACGTCGCATTAGTGAGGAGTGATTCACAGGAGCATGAGAGCCACAGCCTACTTTATTAATCTCACCAACATAATCACATAGGAGGCTGAATACCACATGAAATAAAAACATTTAAACATATAGTTTCCCTGTACATTATATTAAAAAAATATATGGCTCATCAGGACATGAAGGTTTTCCCCTTCGCAGCATGAGCATTTTAGTTGAAATCTGTTTCTCAGTCTCAAGGAGCAGTAGATATTCCTAATTGCATTTTCTAAGGCAAGTTATCAACAGCCAGAGTGATAATTTATTTTGGGGTAAGTCAATGTCCTCACAAATGATTTCCACCAATGTAAGAAGGAAATGGAGACATAAAACAGTAATCAGGGAGATAATTTTCATTAGCACAGTGTTATCTGTGCCATTATTGAATTGTATGTGCGTATTTGTGTAAGGGTTTGAAATGGTCTGCTCTACATTTATTTCTCTGTGCCCACTGACTTTAGCTGTAGCTAAAGGTAAAAGAGATCCATAATAGCTGTCGGGCAAGGGTTTAAGTAAATCATTTTGTTCTTCATGTAATCACACTTAAATATAATTTAATATTATTTATAATGTATATACATGTAACTATATATACATATTATATCCACAGAATTCCTCTGTGTTATACATATTTATATTTGTTATACATGCGTGCATATTATACATTTATATTTAATTACCATGTCTCCTGCTAGCACACAACTGTATTTTTCACTTACACTTTTGGTTGCTCTGCACTTAAAATTGTATTGAATTTTGCTATTTCTGGCTTTTTATCTCTTATTCATCATTCTCCTGCTGTGGTTATATGCCCTTGACAGTGAAAATAAGATTCTTAGGTTCATGGAATCTTTATTATACAAAATGTGCATTAATGTCATTCTTATCTGCTAATGGCCTCCATAGCAGAAGCAGCAATGAAAGGGAATGAAAATGATTATTTATTCACCGGCTTGGTAGAGTGTATTACTAATGAACTGTGAACAAAGATTGTCTGAACAAATTTCCAGGGTCAGGTGGGATCCTATCTTTTGATTTTTGAAAATATGCATAATAATTATTTGCTATTACATGAACCAAAATAATATATCACACTTTCAATCCACATTTATTTTAGTAAATTGGAAATAGGCTAGATATTGAAATATAAAGGATACAATATTTGATACTTGAAAATAGTATTCAAATTTCTTATGATTCACTATAGCATAATACATTTTCCACTTGCTGTGCATTGGCTAATTTAGACTCTCAAATTCCCCATACATCAATCATTAATTTGAAAAGACTCTCTTAACATAATTCATGTTCTTAGAACTTTAAATTCAACAAATATTGGTTCAGTGTGCCTAACACTGTGCCAGCAGCTGGGAACATAGAGATTAGTGAAACAGTCAATATCATCAAGGAATTCATTGTAGGAAAAACAACATGTTAACAAATATGCAGAATTAAGAAAAATTCATTGATTATCTTGTCTTTATTAGGATTATCAATAGCTCAAATTTTAATTTCTCTAAAAACTTCCTATGTTTGGGCCATGAAATGAGATTTCCTAGTTAGCAATGCACTACTTCCATAGGGGTGTGTGTGTGTGTGTGTGTGTGTGTGTTCAGACATGGTACCTTACATCAATTTTCATTTATAGTCCTCACTAAAAATCGAAATTCAATATATATGTATTTTCATTTTCATGTTCAAAATTACAGCTTCTCTGATGCCCATACCATTCTATAATACTAAACTACTCATTGTACATCTAGATCGCTAAGCCACCTTGCCTCATTCACTCAAGTGTTTTCGTTTTTTGTATTTTTTCTCCTGGCTCAGTCTTAGTCTCCATTTGTGCTACTGTTATTATCAGTGATTAAGCCAAGATGGCCCATCCTTCATTCATGGTTCCATTTCTTGACCTCCTCCCTTCAAGAAAACCAAACTTCTTCTTAAACTCTCCTCAACCCCACATTCCTTTGATCACACCCTGGACCTGTTCATAATCGATAGCCAGAACCACGTCACTCTGACCACTTCCATTTACCCCTGACTCGAATTGATCCACTCCAAAATGTTTTGCTGATTTAGACCTCCAATTTATTGATCCACCCAAATTTTCTACTATTCATCCTCATCTTCTATCTTCATTTGTCTTTTTTATCCAAGTAGGCTCACAATCCATTATTACATCCAGTTCCTTGCAAACACCTTGGACTCCCTTTTGCCTCTCTCTCTTCCTCCACTTTCTCTATTTGGAACAGCTCTAATTTGGGTTATCTTCTTAATGGTTTTATCTTATAGGTATCTCTTTTTTGTCTTGAAACATCATTTCTTCTTCCCTACTGAATTATTCACATCCATTTACCACCATACCCTATTTAAAACCAACAAAATACAAAACTTTTTCATTGACCCCCTCCATCTACCTCCAACTATTGTCCCATTTCTCTTCTTCTTTTCACACACACACACACACACACGCACAAAACTCTGAAAATGAGTTGTTTCTAATCTTTCTCCATTTCCTCACTTCTTATTCACTTTTCACCTTACTGCTAAAGTTTTCACCCTCCTCTGCTATTGTTGAGACCATCAAGAACCTCCCATGATGCCATATTTAATTATTATTTCTGTTTTCATCTTACTTGCCTTATCAATAGCATTGCACACAACTGGCTACTCATCTCTTCTTGAAATAACTCTCTCTTCTTGTATCTCTTGATACATGACTCATTTAGTATCTGTTCTAATATTCTTGTATTTTATCTTCCTGTGCTACAGTAGATAGAAAGCTAAAAACCGTACTTCCCAGACTTCAATATATACCAGTTTACAGACATAGGGATTTAGATAATGCCAATGAAATGCACAAGTGAGTCTAGAAATTAAAATTGATGGAGGGAGCAGAGCATAGAGCATGAAGTACTCTTTTTAGAGTCATGTGCAACATGACTGTAAAGCCAATTGATCTGGTGTGGTTTTTTACCTCCAGACTGTGGCTAAAGTAATATGATCTTAGAGACAGAAGTTGAGACAATGCTGATGTGTTTTACCAGATTCTGCTTATGACGTATGAAACTTCCCTTGATAGGAAACCTCAGTTACCTTGTTCTTGGAGTAATTTTTGTGGGATCAGCCTAACCATTAAATTCATAAGCACCTAATTTCTTATATATAATCCCATTTTGCTTAAAACTGATAGATTAGTTTCTGTTATCTGCAGCTGAATTCTGATTTAAGCAGTTTCTGTGACATTCTTTCATTGTTTTATTTCTCTTGTTGGTACTTTCAAGTCTTCTCGAATGACAACTTTTGCTCTGTTCAACCTTAAATGCTGAAGTACCCCAGCCATCTATTCTGAGAGCATTTCTCTTCTTTAAATACTCTCCCCAGATAGTCTTACTTAGCCTCATGCTTTACAATGCTGCCAATATGCCGATGATACCAATCTCTTTTCATCTTCCAGTTTAAATGTCCTCTGAACTTTAGGTTTATATTTTAGGACTCATGAGAGGTGGCTCATTTCTGAAGAAAGATTTTAGTGAACCATCTCCTCATATTGGGGCTTATATAGTAGACAGAGAATACAGGTAAAGATGCAGGGGCAGTAGAATTAAGCTAAATTCTTATTTATCCCAGTAGGAAACCAATAAGTAATTTATAAGATCAATAACTCGATGAAGAGCTGTATGATTTAGAAACATCAAAATAAATACTGGAAAATGGAAAACAAAAACTACTAAAGGTAGATATATATTTTTTTTCCCATCTAAGTTAGAAGGGTGATTTGAAATGACTAGGATGAAGCAGATCTTTTAGTTAAAAAATCTTCTCTATTATTCTATTTCTTTTTTTTTTTTTAGCTGAGCCATCCTGCCACCTGTTGGCAGCTCAGCAGCAGCTCAGCTCAGGCTGGACTCGAACCGCTGTTGCTCAGAGCTCAAACCCTTGAGCGAGCTCTTAACCAACTGAGCCACTTGGCCGGCCCCAATTATTTTATTTCTTAACTATGTGCATTATTACTTTTGATCATTACAATGCAGTTAAACAGCAATAGGGACTTATTTAATCCATTAAATCAACAACTCAAAACTGTGGACCTCATAAGCCGTAACACCAAATTCTCTGAGTATATGCTGAAACCTTAGGTTGCTTGTTCCTATGCACACTTTATGGATTCCTTCATTTCAATTAGAAAAAAATACCACCAAAACATATGCCATCACTAGAGAGTTCCTCTGCATGAATTAATGACAATCGCTGCTTTATGTTTCACTTGTTCCTTTTGGCTGCAATTCCTGGAAAAGCTTCGCTACAGTGCTGTTTAGAGATGGTGTGGGAGGCGGCTAAAATTTGTTATGCATCATGCCCTATGGATCCCCTGGATACAAATGTTTTAATTACTCCAGTGGAATGAAGTGAGAAGCCTCACTATATTGATTTGTCAGGAATAAGACATTCCTTGCTCTGTTAATTCTTGGCCCTGGCTGTTAAAGAGCCATCACTTCTTGGTTTGCAGCCTGGAATAATAAGTTACATAAATAACTTCCTTGCGGCTGGTCCTCCTCCAGACTTGATGTGGTGCCACTATTCATTAATATCATGTCGGTGAGCAGACCTGCTTGGAATATGCAATGGTTTGCTTCATCTAGACACTGCAGGAACAGTAACAGTAGCAAGCAACTGACTACAGGAGAAATACCCTTACAGACCACGCCATCACTCAGAATCTGTTTGCAGGAAAAGCTATTTTCATGATCTGGTGGCCAACATATATCTACGTTTCTCTTTTTGGTCATGCTCATTAAAATGACAAAACTTAAACCCTCTTTAAAATGAACTCTGTCTTGCTTCTTATCTATACAATAATCGTTACCTACAACATAAAGGATTTAATTATGGGTGAGTATTATATCAATGCACATGCAATTGCTTTATATTAAGGAGAAATTATATTTCATTACCGCCTCACTTTTTATTATAAAAGTACCATGGAAACTCAAAGAACCTGCATGCTCTTTTCTGGGTAAGCTCCAGTGTCTCATACTGAGGGTGGGAAGGGAGCCAAATTTGCTTCCTGGCTTCCAATCATTCGATGAATGCTCAGTGTATGAGGCAAAGGTAACTACACCACAGAGGTAAAGTGCCATTCTTAATACATCGTATCTAGGGTGTGTGTTGCCAACTTGAATTACCACTGTTGATGTTAACCTTGATCACCAGGCTGTAGTAGGGTTTGCTAAATTTCTCCATTGCAAAGTAACTCCTTTTCCCTTTCTCTACTCTTTGGAAAGATTTTACTATGTGCAGTCCACCCTTAAGAAGTAGCGAGTTATGCTCCACTTCCTTGAGGGCAAAAAATCTAAATGAATCATTTGACATTCTTCTGCATGGGAGTTTTGTCTATCCCCTCTTCAAGTATTTAATTATTCAATCATATACTTATATGAGCGTGGACTCAGGAATATTTATTTTATACTTCGGATTACAGTGCAATACTATATATTGTATATTAAATATATATATATATATATATATATATATATATATATATATATATATATATATGTATGTATTTTTTTTTCCCTCAAATTGTTCCACATTTGTCCATGGGGTTTCTTTCGGTTGACTCCTATGTCTTATTTATATACTCCAATCATTGTGTTTTTATTATGTTTTCTTTTAGAATGCTTCCTTATCTTCTGGTGCTCCAGGAACATGTTGTATATTTCTTACCCAGATTATAGAATCAGCTATTTCTCCAAGGACCCCATTTTTTTTTTATTGGAGAATGGTATTAGAAAATAAGACCTGAGCTCTAGATGTACTCTTTATTACTGGGGTGTTGTTGCTTACCGGCCCTCTCAGCTGACTGGGCAAGGAAATAGATGTGTTTATACTAATCCATGTATATGTGCATATCCATAAATATTTATAATGTATCCATTTTATCTATAGTAAGCTAAACATGAGTTTATGCTGATGTCTCTGGCCCTAAATGATTCAGACATGGGTCACTCTAACTTTCTCTCCTTACTATTTATCACTTCCTGTGCCATCAGTTAACCCAGCTCCCGATATCCACCGGCCATTTAATCGTTCACCTAATATATTCTGACTGTATTAACAACATTCAACTTTTAGATCAATTAAGAATAACAAATAAAATAGTTTTACTATCATCTATTCCTTCATTGACATTTTTCTTTCTTTATATAGATCAAAGATTCTCATGTACTTTTTTAAAAGGTTTCTTTTTGTCTTTGATTTTCTGCAGTTTGAATGTGATGTAACAAGGTGTGGTTTATTTGCTGTATATCCTGCTTGATATTCTTGAGTTTCCTGAATCTGTTGCTTGGTGGCCATCCTTAATTTTGGAAAGTTCTTTGCCATTATTACTTCAAATATTTATTCTGCTCTAGTTGCTTTCTCCTTCTACTATTCCATTTATACATATGTTATATTTTTTTATATTATTGCACCATTCTCAGAAGTTAGTTCTGGTTTTTCCTTTTTTTTTTCACTTTGCATTTCAGATTGGGGATTCTCTATTGCCCTACATTCAAGAGCGCTGACTCTTTCCTTAGCCTTTTGAGTCCATAGATGAACGTATAGAAGGTATTCTTTTTTGTTCCATTTTTTTTATGTCTAGCATTTCTTTTTATTATTTTTAGAGACGCTTTGCATACCTTACTCATCCGTTCTCCCATATTGTATGCTTTTTCCATTAGCACCCTGAACATATTAATCATAGTCATTTTATATTCTGTCTGATCATTTTAACATCAGTATTATATCTGAATCTGGTTCTGATGATTTCATTGTCTCTTAAGACCATGTTTCTTCTTGCCTTTGGCATGCTTTGTAATACTTGTTGAAAGTTAAATATGTTTTTTTGGGGGTTAATATGCTTTAAAGAAAATTGGTATTTATTATGAGGATTTATGCTATTCTGGCTAGCAGTTGGGCTGTTTTTAATTTTTACTGTAGCTAGGGGCTCCAGAGACTTTAAAATCATCTTGTGTGCTTGTTGTTGTCACATGACTTGGGCATCCATAAGTGCTCCTTCTCAAAGAAAGTCTGTGTCCTGTGGCTCTTTCAGCTGAATTTGCTGTTATTATACTGACCCCTTTTTGGAAGGGTGGTTAGGTGAGGTGGAGAGGGAGCATTTTGGAATCTTCTGAGTTCATTTCAGTCTTTTTGTGAGTCTGTCTTAGGGCTGTCACCTTCACATGTGTTTTTGTTGGTTTTGGTTTTCCCCAATCCTCCTCCTCTCCCTGACTGCAGTGTTTCCAATCTATTTTCTCGAACTCCTGACCCCTGTTAACTATTGGGTTGTCGGAAAAGTCATGACGCATTTTTGCAATGAAAAACATAGAAAAAATACATCATGACTTTTCTGACAACCCAATATTTTTCCCCCTTATGTGATACAGAAAGCCTGGAGGTGGTTGGAGTGGGAGAAATTTCCTTCCCCCGACTGGGGAAAAACTTTAAGTTCTTTTCCCGTGGAGTGCAAACTTTTTGCTATAGAAAAGTCTCTGAGTGTATTTCATAATAATTATTCTTCCCCTCACCTGCCCGTCCACTCTCAACCTTCAGCAATTCTTCAAAATTACAATTTAAGTGTTCTTACCAGCTCAGATTCCAGAAGCTTCTGCTCCAGGTAAGCAGATCTTCCCGGTGTTGCTCTACATGCGCTTGTCTCTCCTGTTTTCAGGGTGGTAGTTTGCCTTGCAACCTCAGTTCTCTGATGGTTCCAAGGAAAATTACTGACTTGCAGTTTATCCAGATTTTTCTTGCTTTAAATAAAGGCGTGGCAACTTCTAAATTATTTACATATTGAAGCTGAAACCTGAAGACAGTATCCCTTTATTGAAGAGAACTTGGTATTATTTTTGTCTACTGTACTAGGATAGGATGGGTATGGATTCTTTTGTTACTGTGGCTAGTGTTTCAGATATTTGTTTTAAAATGAGATTCAAAATTAGAATACATTTTTATGATAATGACATAAATGGCAGTCATAGTGAAAAAAGGTAACTATTTTTTTCTTTTTTTCCATCACAAAGTTATTTCCAATAACTCCCCTCCATGACAAATGTTAGATTAACATTTCTTATCAGGTACCCTAGTCCAAATGAATTTTTTCTGATTTTGCCTAATTTGCTGGTATTTAAATAATACTGAACAAGTTGGCAAAACAATGTTTTAATGTTCCTTTTGTTGTGTCAATGGTTTAGCTTTTTAAGATAGTAGAAATTTAGAGATGGCTCCAAATACATGACCAGAAAGATCTCTGGCTATAAAAGGATTCCATCATAGGTCCTCTGGGTAAATGCCTCATTACCCTATAGGCCTATCTGATGTAATTACACATTCAGAGTTAATGAACCATGGAAAGCCCATTTGGGAAAAAAATAGGAAAGGCTGCAGGGGAGTGAGACAATAGGATTCTAATCAAACAGTGAAGAATCAAAAAATACAAACCTGGGATTCCTAGCTCTCCATGAAATCTTAGACAATCTTTGAAATTACACCAGTATTTAAAAATGTTAATAGAAGGTAAGGCATATAAAATTTTTATTAACTACAGAATAAAATTCCCTGTTTTAAATGCCTGGACTAGAAAATGTGTGGATTCAATTAGTTGGTCAGAAAATTGGCAGAATTTTACTTATTTCTACTTTATTCTCATCTCACATAAAATTGAGACCTATGGAATCATATGATTCCAGCAAATATTTAATATGCAATAGGATTCTCATTGTTATAAGTAAATATGTAAAATAACTGCTTATACATAATTTACATACACACATATACCTCTCCCCCAACACAAAATGTCTAAAACTGTGTTAAGTTACAACAGCCCAGGCTAATAGTAACCACCAGAAATGTTTAACAACACGTTGCAGTAAGTCATGGGAGATCATTTATTTCTGGGTAATGGAGCAAGATATTTTTGAAGATACTTCTCAGATTTTAACAGCTTCCCAGCAAGGAAGCCCATAAACCATGTCCCCTCTATATTCTTCTCATATAGAAGAGGGGCAAACTTTTTCCCAAGTAGGTGCAACAAGAATATTTGCAGAACAGACCTGTTTAAATAACCCAGATTACCTGAAATCTAATATTTGCAAATATATGACTATAAAATATTAGTACAGCACAAGACAAGGAGCCAATAAATGTTGATGAAATTTATGTGCACTATAAGCAAATTGCAAACAGAAAGCAAACTAAACCAAAAATCCTCTTCAATTAGTGTACCAGCCCCGAATGGAGGTGTTGATTATACTTGTGAGTATTAAGCTTGTACAATACAGACCATAGTCAATTACAGGAATAGATTAGAGCATAGGAAGCCAGTAGCACACTGGACAAATTATTTTTCTTTAGCATATTATGGAAAAATGAAGACACCCTCAGCTTTAACACTAAAAGATATGTATATGAATTTAAGTTTTCCATGTGTGACCCATGAAGGGAGATTAGTGTGGACAAATTACTCAGATTTGATTCCTGGCCCTACTAGTTAATAGTGGTGTAATCTTGAGGGATTACTCAGTTTCCTAATTCTGAGATGATGAATATCACGGTGTGTTACAACCATAGGGTCATTGTGAGAATTAGATGATAAAATAAATGTAATGTGCTTAGAAGAGTGTCCTCCACTTAATAAGTGCTCAGTAAATGTTGGTTTCAATTACATGTTATACAAATAATATATGAAATGCTGATATGGGAAATATATATATATATATATGTATTATGAATTATGTATGTAATAGGCTTTAACAAAATTATGTATACCATAGATATATAAGATACGATATATATGTACATATATGTACGATATATATGTATAGACATATATATGTCTATATATAGTAAATTTTGTAAGTTTTTTATTTAAAATTTGTGTACAAACACTTAGATTACTGGTCTGGTGCATTTTATAAAGTTGATCCTATATAGTATATTAAGTCATTTCCTACTTATATGTCTACATTCTACTTATAAAATCATACATTAAAAAAAGTTAAAGATATTTTATATTAAATCACCCGACATTGGAGTATCAAAATTTACAGAATAAAAATTGTTTCCTGAATGAGCAATATTCAGTAGGCTTAAAATTACTGAGGGTTGTAGATGCTTGACCAGCTTGTGAATATTAATTTAATCTACCTTTTGGGAAAATGTATTCATGATTCAATTAAGGACATATTTTGTAGACAGATGACTAAGTTTTTATTGTAATTATTCAGGTTGATTATACTTGTAATCCAGATTCAGCACATACTTATCTACTATTTCAGGTTTTATTAAACATTTTCTTGAAATTGAGGATAATCTTCAAATCAATTAAAGAATTGCTACAGAATGGTCATTTTTCAAACCATTGTAGTTACCAACCATTCACTACTCACAGACACACATGCACACACACACACATGTCTATATACTATTTTGGATTTTGAGGTAGAAATAGGTGGATTATAGCAATGTGAAGAATAATTATATAGTTGATTATCTAAACTGGAACATTCTGAAAGTGCAAGTTGGATCTATTTATAATTACACAGATATGACAGGTATAAAGTGGACTGTCCTATGCCAACCCGAATGCATGGTCACCTTAATTGGAATATGGAGAAGAGTGTATCCAGAGCATGTCAACTTGCACTAGAATAGACACACTTGATTTGATTTGAAACCAGCCACTAACCTTTTGCAGCTAGGTTAATAAATGTATACTCTCCTTAATCATATGTTTTCTCATTTAAACAAAGGGGTTAATATTACCATTCACAGAATTAGGTGAGAGTCTGATGTGATACCATATAAAGTAATGCTTCTGTCACATAATAAGCACTTAACATACATTTGCTGCCATGTTGCTACCAATAGGTATAATGGTTAAACAATTTGTTATCTAATGATAAACAACATGCCTTAGCATATATGATCTGTTGATAAATACAGTGAACTAAAAATAATTATATCTTAGCACGTGCTTTGAAATGAAATTAGTTAGATCATTTATATTTATGTCTCTTCTTTTGTTCTCACCTATATTCAAATCCTTATGTACTTTCTCCTTAGTTTGTGATTTTCCTGATGATAGGGCCAGTGTCAGTATACTGCATATTGACCATTGTATTTTGAGCATAAAAAGCATTCATGATATGATACAATATGAAAGAAATCTCTGTGGAAAATAAGGTACACACAAGAGCCTGGGCTACGTTTTCACAGCCAAGTGGCCCAGAGTAAACCATGGTTTGTGAACCTATAATTAACACTACATTTTTTTTTTCAGGGCTGCTCAGATAAAAATGCTTGCCTGCACTCACTCCCTTTTCCTTCTTCCTTCCTTCCTCTCTCTCCCTCCCTCCTTCCCCGCCCTCCCCTTCCTTTCTTCCTTCCTTCTTCCCTACCTCATCCTCTCTCTCTCTCTCTCTCTCTCTCTCTCTCTCTCTCTCTCCTTCCTTCCCACCTTCCCCCTCTTGCTTTCTTTTTTGCCTCAAGGTCCTGGTCTACCCAATGTTATTAATACTCTTAGTCTATCCATTCCAACTGTGTATTACTCTCCTACTCTGTCTCTCGAAGTGACAATGTAAAGTTGACCTGTATTTTTACAATGCTTCTACCTAACATGTTTTCTCTTTAATCTGTAGTTTTATCAATATCTTGACTAGGTGTATCATTTTAGAAAATATATGTATACTTTTAAATTTGAAGAGATTCTCTAGATATTTATCATATTTTGGAGCAAAAACAGTTCTAACCACTTATGAGCTCCTCTACTATAATAAATTAGGTAACCCTTAAAGCTGCTTTAAAACTTTAATTGAAATGTGTTATTTTCATGTGTGTTCTAATACAAAATGTGTTCCAAAAATATTTTTAAAAGTTGTATTTTTATTACAAATTCCATATGACTCATAATGCAATCCATCACCAAAAAAAGGCTAACAAACCAGATTACTATATGTGTCTGTCTCCATTGATAGTCACCCTCAATAAATTAGTTAAACTTGTATTTCTCTCCTTAAATCTCACATCTGCCACTTGCTTTTTTCAAAGATCATTTGCCTTCCTACTTCACAGGAAAAAGAAAAAAAAAAAGGTCTAGTAGGCATGAATTTCCTCAATTTTCTTTCTTCCTGCACCTATATTTGGATTTATCTAGATCCCTTCATATGCTTTTCTCTATCCTTACAATCTCAAAGGGAAAGAAGAAAGAAAGATGGGTTTTTAAGAAATTAATACAGTTTAAAGCTACTTTAAAAAAAATTAGATCCTGGTCTCTCAATTCAGCCAATTCTTTCTTTCTGTCTTTTTTTTTTTCTGTCAGTCCCTCTGTTTCTGTGTCTCTCTCACATGCTTATAACCACTTCCTCTGCTTTGTTTACACACGTTGCAGTGAAAGAGTCTAAGGCCTGACGGCATGTATTTTTTTTTATGGCAAAATATGCTAAATCAATGAGCTGGGGAAGAAAAACTCAGATATTTGATCTTTCAAAGCTAACTGCTTTAAGATACTTCATGGAGAGTATGGCCAAGAAGAAAGTTTGCCTTCATTCTCAGAACCCCCTTACCAAGTTGCCAAGGTCAGTGGACACTTTTCGGGTTTCATCTTCCTTAACTGCTCTGAAAGTGTTTCCTCTTTGAAACTATGTTCTTTGACTCTGGGGTGAGTTTTGTATTCTCTGTCACCTGGGAGAATGCTCTTCTTCATGTCACTTTTCTCTGCTTGCTCCTCAAATGTTTCTGTTAAAGTGATCTTGAATATCTGTGACGTATTCCATTGTAACAAAGTTTATAACATAACTACTCTGGTGAAAATTTATTTTTCTTAATTTGATATCCTTGAGGACACCCCATAGGCAACGTAAGGTATGCAATTCTTCCCTTCTACACACTTTTCTTAGTTTCCATATTACTCTCTATGACTTATGAATGCCTTTGGTATTTATCCTTATTTCACCTGGATAGAAATGTTTCCATGTGAGGTGAGAAATGCTATAAAATGTGATTTATTTGGCTTCATGCTCTTCAGGGATTGTTCTGCCTACTGTGTTTTGGATTATTTTGGATTCCACTGTGAGTTATAATAATTTATCTGTGAAATAAACCATCTCACACAAGAAAATATTGCCAGAATTGAGAAATGTCTGCCTTCAAAAGAATAAAACACACACAGAAGCATTGCAAAATCCATGAGGAATTCCTACTGACTTATTTAGAAATTCTAGTTGCCTTTGGAAAACTTAAATTTTAGTGTTTTTTTTTTCTCTGTAAGTTAATCTTTCCCCAAGTTAATTCATTTGAATCATCATTTCAGAGGTTTTATAAATTCATATGTACCCTTCTGGGAAACCCCTGACCCTTAAAATAGTTTTAAGCATTTCTGTACATTGTTAATGCTGTGACCTTTGTACTTTTAGTGATTAATTTAGGGGCACATAATACAGAAGGAGAAAATAAAATGAATTAAGGTAATCTACTAGCTAGCTAAAAGGACAGAGATGGTCTATCACTTACAGCTGATAACTTGAGAATGAAATATCTCAAGGAGGGAAGGTGTTGGAAGCACTCTGAGAGCTTTAAGAACGTGGTTGAGATCAGAGGGTCTAGCTTCAAGATATAGGTGTTTCTGGTTTGACTAACTTTGTCCTTTCCCAATTTGCCAAGCCCCCACTCTTCTTGTAAACAGCAGTAATTTTTATAAGAGACCACTGAAGAGAAAACAAAAATAATAAAAAAAAACAAACCTAAAATAATAAGTATAACAAATATTGAAAACAAAGTGCTTGAGCTCATTATCAGAGAAAGAAGGACAGTGTCTGTGAGTCAGCTCTTGTCTCTGGTCCGACCTAAACCTATTCAGGATCCCATGGAATCTTTAGGTTTCTTCTCTCCCATTTGGAAGAGGCTTCTATATTCTGTGCTTAGGGGCAGAGATTAAAACACTGTCTGAGAGACTGGGGGAGCCACAGGCTGGTCAGATGCTTCCCTGAGTTCTCTGTCCATTAATTTCTGAATTGTGCCCTGATTCTTAAAGGAGATCTGCTTCCTTCTTATATCGCTCAGTCCTACTCATTCCTAGTAGAGACGGGCAGTTGTGAAGGTAGAAGGGAGCCGTGAGAGTGGCCATGAGTCCTCCTGCTATTCTTTCTCAACGGGATACTGGGAACTTATCTTTCTTGGTGAGACAATGGGGACACTTGATTTTGATTATAGTACTTTCACAATCCCTACAGCAACTCTGCTTCTAGAACTATCTCCACCAGCATTCCCCCTCCCTCCAAATAGGATGTGCTCTTTTTTTTTAATTAAAATTTATTGGGGTGACAATGGTTTGTAAAGTTACATAGGTTTCAGGTGTACAATTCCGTAATACATCATCTATGTATCGCATTGTGTGTTCACCACCCAGAGTCAGTTCTCCTTCCATCACCATATATTTGATCCCTTTTACCCTCATCTACCACCCTCCTCCCCCCTTACCCTCTGGTAACCACTAAACTATTGTCTATATCTGTCAGTTTTTGTTTATTTGTTTGTTTGTCTCGTTCCTTTGTTGCTTTCAGTTTTATATCCCACATATCAGTAAAATCATATGGTTCTTGACTTTTTCTGTTTGACTTGTTTCCCTTAGCATAATAATCTCGAGATCCATGCATGTTGTTGCAAATGGCAGTATTTCATCTTTTCTTAGGGCTGAGTAGTTTTCCATTGTGTATATATACGACACATACTTTATCTGGGTTTGGATTGGCCATGCCTTTTTTGGGAATTTTATCACAGACATCTCCTTTTCTAGCAGCAGGGAGAGAGGGACAGAGAGTTGTGTGGATCTGTCCAAGTGACACCTGTTCCAGGTCTCACCTTGAAATGTTCTTCTTAGGCTTGATTTCTCCCTTTTGCTGCAAACCCTTGATGGCCAAGATGTATGCAGAACCAAAAGTATTCAGTAGGAAGTGTAGCAGCAATTTTCCCAATAAGTGGATTGTTAACCTCCACTGTTTTTTCTTGGCCTCAGTTTTAAAACCTGTTCCAGACAAAAAAAGCCCAGGAATATATCAACATGATTTGAATAAAGAAGAATCACCCATGAATTTGAAAGAGATAGCATCAGACAACATGAAAACAATATGGAGTCCAAGCTTTGAATGCAACTGTGAGTTCTCATGTTTCCTGTAGTTTATCCTATCAGTATTTACTAATTTAAAAATTATCTTTTTATCTGCATTTTATTCAGCTCCTTTTCTTTATCTCCTTAATGGGTAATCTTCATTAACTCACAGAGATTTCATAAAACTTAGACAGAATGCCCTATGCCTGGAGTTTCTTGGGCACTTCCTGGGTCATGGATTTTCCTCATGATACCGGTAATCTCCAGGGATCTTATTCATCATCCACCAAAAGGGGCCTGCTCCTTTGCCTAGTTTCTCTTCAAGGGCCTGAAGGAAAAATTGAGTATGTATACAACCCTGCTTTCACCACCCTGACCCCAACCCTGTACCACATCAATGGAATCTATCTACTTAGATAATCCAAAAGGCTGAATACTTCCAGAAGGGCATTAGAGGGTGTCAAGAACAAAGGTTGACATTTTTGGCTAATTTATACATCTCCCTCATTGTATTCCCTCATTCCCTGGAGACAAGAAATGGAAAAAGCTCTGATAAGAGAACTATATTTAAACATTGGGCTGGGCATTTCTTTAAGAAATTTTGGCATATTGTCATCAGAGAAGTGTGAATAGGAGCTGAGAAGATAGATACAATCTCAAAGGAAAGCACTTCTAGGCTGAGCACGTAACAGAAAAGATCCTCTGTGGAGTATTTCCACTCCTGATCTGGATTTGTCTCCTGAGGTATCTTTCTCCTTTTCCACTCTAACCCCCCTCTCAGGCGGCAACTCAATTCCTTCTCTCAGGGAAAACTACCCCTTCTCTCGGAAGAGACTTTATTTTTGGTTTCTTCGTATTTTCTGTAAAAGAAAGTTGTTCCTTGGGTTTCATCTGGATGAGCATTGATGTTGGCCTTGTCCCCGACTCCCAAGTTCCTGGAGAGCTCTACTCCATGTGGGCCCTTCAGTTTCAGATCAGCATATATGCCATTGGGAACTACGGGCAGGCTTATGTCCATATAATTTGTCTATGTAGTCAGCATCGCATATGAAAACTAGTGCTAATTATCATTGGAGAAAATGCAGTCTAATCTCATGCACAGAGATCATTTCTCCTAGGGCCCCCACTCCTTGCCCCTATATTATTGTAACTAGGATCTTATGGGTGTTTCTTACCCTACTTATGGCCTCGGGGCATTATTAAAATAGTCACTAGGTTGCCCTTCAACTTGCATTAAATTAGTTTCATTCTGGTCATGTTATACAAAGGTTAGCTAATCTATCTATTAACATTGCTGTCTCTTTTCCCTGCTTGTCTGTGATTTTAATAAAGTCAGGATTACACCTGTTTTCCTCATATTTGTAACCCTCAGCATAGAAAATGCCTAGCAAAATATAGGTACTCAATAAGTATTTATTGAATTAATAAATATAGGTCTTTGGTCAGAGACACAAATGTTGTCTCCTAGTTCAGGGAGTCCAACCCAATTTGCCATGGTTCAAGAATGCACACAAGAAATGATGGCCAATACCTGTCAGGGTAGTAAACGGTATGGATTTGAGAGGAACAGGCCCGTGGTTCATTGTTGAGTCCTGTGGTATCAGTAAGAAGCTGATTAAGAATTAGAGCTCTGGCCATCTCTCATTCTCCTGATACCAGAAAGGATAGTAACATAATGAAAAGTCTGACACATGTGAGCCACTTTCAAGAATTTAAAATGTTAAAGAAAAGACAGCAAGTAAGTTAGTCACTTTCAAATAGGTCAACCAGTCTTTCTTCTTGCAAGTGTGAAGTCACACGTCCCCAGAAAAGTCACCTGTGCTTATGATCCAGCACCCACGAGAAATCTCACCAGGTCCCTTCTATTACTGAAATCCAACACCTTTTAACACTGGCTTCATGTATGTGGCTTCCTCCCACATTTCTTCATTTCTAGTTTCTGCCTCACTGCTCAGAACTTTCAGATCCTTCAGTAGCAATTTATTTTCTTCATCCTGGTTTTCCCCCTAAATAGCAGTGGCTCTATGCGCTCCTGCGCATGGACCAGCCTCATTCCTCTCCCACATGTCAGGCCTCTATTTGCCTTGGAATGTCCAGAATTCATTACCTGGAGTCGTGTTTTTTTAGGGATGCTCACTTGTCCCTGCCTTGGGGCCATGGGTTGAAATGCATTCATTGTGGATGAAAAAAATACTCAAAAAACCAAAACACTTTAGATCTGAGCCCATTTGACTCATGTGGCACCTGTGCTAGTAGAGTCACTACTTCCATAACTTCAGTTCCTCAATCAAAATTAGAGAAATAATACGCATTTTAGGAGGCACTACAATCTCTGTTCATGGTGAGAGTTGTAGGTAGGGAAAAGGTAGTGAGAATTCTTGACTCTCTCTCTCCTTTTTTTTTTCTCTTGTTTTTTTTTGCTTTGTTTTGCCATAGTAGACAGAATGGTAGGCAATTTTTACTTTTCTTATGACTGCACTCTGCATGAAGCCACCCCAAGCCTCCTACCAGCAGTCTATAATAGTTATGGATGTCCAAACCTAGGGATGCCACCATTTGCTACTCACAGGCTTTGGCAGAAGTAATGAAATGAGGGGAAATACATAAAGATAACATGGCGCAAATAGGTTTGTTAGCAACAACAAAAAAGACATCACATTGGATGCACTCAGATGCAAGTTAAATAAGATTGCAGGGCATCCTAGCATGTAAGAAATTGTAAAGGTAGTTTGAAGACAGCATTGGATGTTTAAAGATACCACGGAGGAAAATGGCAGTTGGAAATGACTAGTCAAGCAAAACTAGTATTTTCAAGACGTATCATGGGATTAGGCTACAGTTTAATGCCATGAACTCAAAGACCTATATATTCAAACAATTATGTGACTATCCACAGTGGTGATAAGAATTGTGACATACAGTAGAACAGTGGCTGAAGTGTTCATTGGTTATATCTGGAGGCCATGTGGTAAGGAAGTCGAGGGTACGGACAGGACTACAGGTGACTACAGCTATACCAGGGAACATGGGGTGGAGGGAGGGGAAAGGAAATCCAGTAGGTTATCTATGATCCTTTTCATGCCTGGCTCCTTTTATCCCCAGCCCTAATGTTTATTCTCGGTTAAGGTTTCTGATCATTTTGTGAAATCTGTTGTTATCCATAGTCCTTGTGTATTTTTTTAAAGTGTGTATGTCTAACAGTACCTATGTGGTGAGCATTAAAAGAATTTGGCCAAAGTATATCTTTTTTTTTTTTTTTACTGTTGCAAATATATTGCAAAATATATTGTACATCTAGAGTCTTTATATACATAAGAAAACAAAGTGTAAGAATATAATGGAGTGATGATGACCTTTAAAATAGGCCATTGATAGCAGAAAAACTCACTTTTTTTTTTTAAAGATTTTATTGGGGAAGTGGGAGGAGGGGAACAGTGTTGGGGAATCAGGAAGGGGACAGACAAGTTGCTGTCCTTTTGTTCTTCAGTCTAGCTGTGGAGGACGTTGCTTCACTGGCCCATGTTGGTATTATCATTGCGCTCTTCCTGGGCGAGGCAGATCAGTCATTGGCTTCTGGATGGCTGCTCATGGTGGCTGCTGGCTACACACGGTAGCCCATGGCAACTCACTGCCACAGGGGCTGCAGCCTACGCAGTCGCCTGCCACCCATGGCAGCCCAGCTCCAGGTTGAGCTGTTGTTCAGCATCTTAGCTGTGGAGGGCAGTGTCACTGGCCCTCATATGTGGGATCCGAACTGGGGCCCTCTGGCATCCCAAGCCAGTTCTTAACCAACACGCCACTCGGCCAGCCCGAAAAACTCACTTTTTAAAGAATTCTAACTTCTGCTGTGGCAAGACATGATTTGTTTCAGGGAAATGTTTTCATTAGTATCTGTGACAAGAAAAATATCTCTCTATAGCTTGTCTTCTATAATATAATATCAGTAGGTAAGAGTTAGCTGTTTTTCCTCCCCCACCTCTCATATTTATCATCTTTATATTCTCAGCACTATCTATAGAGTTATTTTGGTGTTAAAACCTTAAACTTTTTTTTTTGTAGTTAGAGGTGTTGAATCTGTATCTATAAAAGAGTAAACTATATTGGGGAAGCAACTTACTTATGTTCTGTAAGAGAAAAGGCCTATTTCATTCCGAAAAGCAAGCCAAAATAGGCAATTGATTCATCTTTCTATTAAAGGATGTCCTTAACTAGGGATAAAAATCTGCTTTGGATCCAAGCAATATTTATGGAATGTGAACTTTATATAAGTAAATTACTATATGCACTTCATCATGCTAATATAATGTGACCAAAGGCTATATTGTTCTAGGGGAAAATAAGGTAGCCTGAAGAATTTCTTTTTTCTCCTTTGCTGGGATTAGCGGTCAACCAACTGAGAACAAATGAATGCGAATACTAATGTATGCCCCATAAAAATCAACCTCTGGAAATTCGTTCATGCCAGGTTATCAAGTCATACGCTGTGTTCTGATAATTTTACGACTGTTAGTAACAGACCATAGTTAGGCATACCATGATAAACCCGATTAATTTTCATGCTTCAGAGTAAAATTGATTTATTAAGGGGGAAATCAAAATTATTTCCCATTAACAGAACTCAGCATTAGCTTTTCATTTTTTTCCTAATTTAGCTGATCACTCTATTTTACAAAACGTGACGTAGGTCACCATAGATAAAGGAAAATTAAGCTTATCCCAAGTTTTTTCCTTAGAAAGCAGAAAAACATGGCTTTCAGTCAGGGCTCTAACAATTACTGGCTGAAGCACTTCGGTCAGTTTATTTAGACTTTGTAGATACCTATCTTACATGGTTATTGTGAGAATTTGATGAGATTACGAATATAAAGTACTTAGTGCTGGGTCTGGCACACAGGAACCATTCAATCAGTGTTAGTAATAATTAGTACTTCTGTAATTTTTTTATTGAAAGATGTTATTCATATTGTATTTATCATTAGAAAGTAGCTACAAATCTAAAGATAATCAGCACCATTAAAACAATCTATTTAAATCTAACTTGCCTGAAGAGTTTTATTAATGATTTGGCTCACAGAAATTCAATTGCTCTTATTAGCATTTTCCCATTTGTAGCACATAAAATTACCATTTTATCCATCTGGAATGCTTTGATAATATACCTTGTGACCTTCAACATTTTATAATGTTACCATTATTTTAATTAATAAACTTAAGACATTGAGCTCCACAACACAGACTAATTTAAAAGATAAATATTAGATTAATTAAATTATAGATGCATTTCAGAATTTGTTCATTTGAATATAGTTGAACTGAAATTATCCCAATTGTTCCATTCAGTGATAAGAAAGCTATTTCTGTTATAAAATGTGATTTTATTTGAATACGACTTTAAAGATGTATCTTGGTAAACAATTAGTAAAATCTAAAATGTTTAGCATTAGTGATATATAGGATCTCTCATAACCCACTTCCCTTGTTGACTTTTTCGGCTGTATCATTGTCACTCTATAGATAAGACTTATGCTACAATGCTGACAGGCTACCTTGTGGTCCCAATCTTCAGCTTTTTCACTTAATAATGCTGTATTGTGTGTTTAAAAGATGCTAAGAAAGTAGATCTTAAAATTTCTCATAACAAGAAAGTGTAAGTATGTGTAGTGATGGATGGTAACCAGGCTTATTGCAATTATAATTTATAGTACATACAGATATCAAATAACTATGTTGTATACCTGAAACTAATATAATGCTATATGTCAATTATATCTCAATAAAAATAAATGAATCAATGAATGCTTATAAACCGGCTCTACCTAGAAAGCAAATGCATGTATTCCAGGGTTCTACTTCTAACTGATGGAAAGTATTAGAATTCCAGAAATAAGCACATAGAGGAAAATAGCCTCTCCTACTGAGCAAATTCAAGGATATTATAACACTATGGGGAAGGTTGGAAGGTTCTTGTGTTCTTATGTGAAGCTACTATTATCTGTTAACTTTACAGAGTAATATAAGGACCTATGAAACATCAGGGCAATTCCTGGACTTTGCTACTTTGTATTTTCTTAGGGAGCTCATTATGAAGGAGAATCTTGTGTTAGAGCTCCCTTCTACACAGTGCCAGGCTGGGGACCAGGGGTTTCACTTTCAGTTGTCCCTTATGAGCAATTCCTCCATGCTGGGGGCGTCCCTGTGATCTACACACTGAGGACTCGAAGAAAACAGCAAAGGAGCAAAGGATATGGCTGGTATTTCATGGTTTGCCTCTCCAAAGTAAAACTAAGGGAATTTTGTAGACTCTAAAAGATTTATCAGAGATAAAAATGGCTTTTTATTTGAGGGAAAAAGTCACAAGAACAGTTGACATAAGCAAATGTGGCAGTTGAAGACTGCACCCAAAAGATATTTGATAACACCAGGGATTCTCCTCAAGGTAGAAATCTCTCTACACTACAAGTGTAAGGCAGTTACAATTGAAAATGAACATAAATGCAAGAACATGAGAGGATGACCAGACCAGTGTCATACAATGGATAACAAAATATGTAACAATAAAAATTTATACCCTAGACTTCGGTTAACTCTTGTGTAAATACCACTTTGAAATCCTGATTGGGCTAACTCAGAAAAAATGCTATGGGGATCAAATAAAATGACAAATATTCCAACATATTTTCAAATGCAAACATCTGTACAAGTACAACCTACTCATGGTAAAACTGATCAGAAACAATGATGGCTCCTGTTTGGGTCCTCTCTGAGAAAAGCAGAGGAGTTAGATTGGTAATGTTACCTTCACATAAGCACGAGGAAAGAAGGAAATTGGGTGCTCTGAGGAAATGTAGTCCTGATGTGAGTTTTCTGTATCCCTTCCAATGGTGTTGGTTCTGCTGCTTACTGCTTTTTAAACCCATGAACATCAGTATGTCAACGGACATGACCAAGCCCTTCCCTCTGCTTATATGACTCTTGACTCCATTCTTCACATGGCTCGTTTGTTCTCAGCCTTACCTTAAAACACACCTGTCTGAGACCAGCCTATAGAAAGGCCGCCCTTCTCGGCAATCATTCCTCATTTTCTAAACCAGTATCCACTAACCTTTTCTTTCCCCTTAATGGTATTGATTACAAATACAGAAATTTTAAGTGAATTTGAAGTTGTTTATTTTGTCTTCTCCACTAGAATATAAACTCTAGAGTGAACATGTCTGTTTTATTGGCCTTTATATCCCCAGAAAAATGCATTATGCCCCTCCTATAGTAACTGCATCTTCATTTTTTGTTAAATAAATGAAAACAGGATTCTGGGTAACTTTTTGCAATTTCAAATTACCTGTAGATTTGGATGGTATACTTATATAACTATGTCCATGTAACTTTCTAAACTCAAAGGTTTAAATATATTGAATATGGCAAGAAATATTTGTATTCCATTTAACTTTTAAGACATTTATTTTTGCTACTCACTTCACTGGGTAAAGAGTAGAGAGAAAAAAAAGTGGGTTGGAAAAAATGGAATATGTGCAGAAAACTCAGTATAAACTGGGAAATCAGTGGGTATTTTGACACGGGACAGATAAGTGGATTGATATGTAATACTGGACAAATTATTTAACTTCTATGGATTACAGATCATTCATTTATAAAATATAAATTTTGGTTTAGATAAATTTCTTTTTTTTTAAAGATTTTATTGGGGAATTGGGGGAGGGGAACAGCGTTGGAGAATCAGGGAAAAGGAACAGACAAGTTGCTTCCTTTTGTTCTTCAGTCTAGTTGTGGAGGACATCGCTTCACTGGCCCTTGTTGGTATTATCATTGCGCTCTTCCCGGGTGAGGCAGATTGGTCACTGCCCACTGGGTGGCCGGCTCTTGGCAGCTCATGCCAGCTGCCACCAGCTCACGGTAGCTTACGGGAGCCCACTGCAGCTTATGCCATTGCTGGCGACTCACCGCAGCCCAGTTCCAGGTCAAGCTGTTGTTCACCATCTTAGCTGTAGAGGGCGCAACATCACTGGTCCTAATGTGGGATCCGAACGGGGGCCCTGCTGCTCAGAGCTGGTGTCCCAAGCCAACTCTTAACCAATGCTTAACCAATCGGCCGGCCATAGATAAATTTCTTAAATTACTTAAAATCCAAATGTTCTACCATCCTAAGAAAGTGTTAGAAAAACTAAGCAAAACGACTGTTAATTTTGAATTGTAGGTTTAGATTTTTGTGTTTTTGACGATAGTATGACATATACAAGGTTTGACAATTAAGTTCGCAAACTCATCTAGAAAAAGTGCTATATACCTCATTGCTGAATATCAGAGTACTCCCCTTGGGAAGCTATGCACTGTTGCCAGTGCCTAGTCCATCCTTCAAAGCAATTCTGAAACTCTTTTTCTGGAATGGCCATCAGAGCTGTCATTGTATTACCCCTGATGTCCTGAATGTCATCCAAATGTCTTCCTTTCAATATTTCCTTTATCTTTGAGTAAAGAAAGAAGTCATTGGAGATCAGATCAGGTGAGTAGAGAGGGTGTTCCAATACAGTGATTTGTTTACTAGCTAAAAACTCCCTCACAGACAGTGCCATGTGAGCTGGTGCATTGGCCTGATGCAAGAGCCATGAATATTTGGCGAAAAGTTCAGGTCATCTAACCTTGACACAGCCTTTTTCGCACTTCCAAATAGTAAACCAAATAGTAAACTGGACAACTGTCCAGTTGGTACAAATTCATAATGAGTAATCCCTCTAATATCAAAAAAGGTTAGCAACATCATTGCAACAAGGTTGCAAACTTAATTGTCAGACCTCATATGTCTAAACACATTTATCTATTTATGCAAAATATATTTATGCTTATGAAGTAAATATACTGCAGCTATTCTATAAACTTGAAATGGTGCTATAATATTCCAATAAATACCTAATATTAAAATATTTACTGACACACTAGAGAAAAACATGTGTTAATAAAAATTATGGTGTAGCACCCATGTTAGTATCACAAAAAGATTATTTTAAATGAGTAACAGTTGTTTCAAGATGTTTTATTTCCTTATTCTGTTTTGTTCTCTTTTATTGGTTGGCTTGCCAATTTGAACCAAGGGAACACATTTAATGGGCTGATATGAAACAGATTTTATTAGTTCAGCCCTCTTAAGCATTCTTGTGCATCATTAACATTATACAATGCAAAGAACTGCTTCCCTAAAATTGTAGACATTTGGCTATAAATTCCAGACTGTAGTAAATAATTGTCTGTTGAATGAACCCTTATATTATGTGCACTGATGAGTTAGGTGAAGTGTATAATTAGGACATGCATTTTAGTATGGCTTATTAAACACAGAACACAAAAGGGCCATTGGAATATGAATGATTGTAAGGAGTGATAAGATTTGATAGAGGTTACAATAACAGATAATAGTTAAATTTCATATTTCATGTTTGGTAAAACTATACCTCCATTGATAATTCTGAATGTCCTATAGACACATTAGGCAATATCTAAGATAAGGCAAATAAAGCGGAATTTAATTAATAAAGATATTCTCAGCTATTGTGATACCTTTCAGAATAGCAAAGTATGTAATTGACCAAGTTGAATGCATGTTTCTATTGTGTGTGTATATATAGTGCAGGAGATACAAGGAAAAATAATGTATTAATACTTCTCCTGCTTATATCTATAAGATTTAGACTTCTGGAAATAATCCTTCATGATTGTGCGTTGCACCTACCATTAACACAGTCCACAAAGGCCCCGGATAATCTGACTCTTGCCTGCCTCTTGTATCTCATTTCAGGGAATTCATGTCCTCACCCTGCTCCAGCCAAACTGGTTCTTTCAGATCCTCGATACACTAGACTGTCTTCTACCTCAGGACTGATTTTTCTCTCCTGCGCGAGATCCTATTTTTCTAAATCTTATGCCGGAAACGCCATTCAGAGAAGTCTCATCCTCCTGCTTATCCTCAAGGATTCTTGCTTTTGCTCTCCATGTTTTCAAAGCTTCCTTTTCTCCTGATGCCCAAACTGGTTCCACAGAGAAATAGAAGTGCCTGCTTGTCCACATCTCTGTCACACTTTGAGTCCTGAGTGCTGTGGTAGGTACATTTGTACCCCAGCTCTCACAAGGCAGAACTTTCAAGTAGTTCTAATAATTTTTGACCCTCAACCAAGAGAGCTCAAACCCAGTCCATATGGTAGATATGCAAATACATGCTATATCACTTTCTATATCATCTTTTATTTTCCACAGGTGAAGTCTCCCACTGAAAGCATCTCCTGAATCTGGCTATACAACAAAAGATTCTATGCACACGGATGAAATTCCACATTTTTAGGAACTTTTTTATAGTAGCTTATGAACACTACTATTTTCTCATTCCAGATTTTCCTGAATCTGATCATTTAGGCAATACTCACACTCCTTTAAGAAATCAGCATTGACAAAACATTGGAATTGATCTCTATGCATTATGAATTGTTCTTCCTTTTCAAGTATCATGTGTTTACAGTTACTCCAATAGGATAGAGACACAGGCATATAACTAGATTATCTGCTTATTAAATTCTGGGTTCAGAGGCTGCTTTATTTATGTATAGCAGAATTGTTTAAAGAAAGAAGCTTTGGGTCTTCCAAAAAGTCTTATAAAATAATGCCATTTGAATTTTTTCTTCCTAGACTAGGTAAATTTTTGATCTTGAAATTGTCTACATTTTTACCTCTCCTTGATAGGAGTTGAAGTTTCCTGATGTCTCACCATGGACCTCATTTCTGCCTCATTTGCTAGATCTTGATACTGTCAGTGCTTTCAGGAAATAGTTCAACTGGCTCATTTTGGTGCCAAAACCTCATATAGACACAGCACTGATATGTGATAAAGAGGGATACCTGTAAAGCACTAAACATTTTAATATTTGATTTTACTTAACCTTGGATAATAAAGTATTTTGGTTATTTCTTATAATATAGTCTAATTATTAGCTGTTTAGCACCTGTATGTGACCAGAGATAATAAACTATTTCTGTTCTCTGCTTGAAACATTCAAGCAATGAAGCTAGAATTATTTTTAAAAACTGACTGCTGGGCCGGCCGAGTGGCGCGATGGTTAAGAACTCGCTTGGGATGCCAGAGGGCCCCGGTTCGGATCCCACATATGAGGGCCAGTGACACTGCCCTCCACGGCTAGGATGCTGAACAACGGCTCGGCCTGGAGCTGGGCTGCCGTGGGTCGCCGGCGACGGCGTGGGCTGCAGTCTCTGTGGCAGTGGATTGCCATGGGCTACCGTGTGTGGCCAGCAGCCAGCGTGAGCGGCCAGCAGCCGCAGTGAGCGGCCGTCCAGAAGCCGGCAACTGATCTGCCTCGCCAGAGAAGAGCGCAATGATGGTGCCAACTTGAGCCAGTGAAGCAACATCCTCCACAACTAGATTGAAGAACAAAACGACAGCAACTTGTCTGTTCCCCTTTCCCCAATTCCCCAGCACTGTTCCCATCCCCCCAATTCCCCAATAAAAAATAAATAAATAAATAAATAAAAACCAAAAAAAAAACTGACTGCTATTATTGCATGGATGTATTTTTAGTTGTAGATATTTGTGAGAGGTTCACCCAACAGATTTCACTGAGTTTACGGCAAGAAACTGGTGTCAAATAAGGAAAGGATGTGGGAGTAGCAGTACTTACATATTATAAAGCATTTACTATAATGTATATCATTTTATGTTTCATAATAGTTGGTTAGGTTTTTTTATTACACTTCTGCATAAAATAATTTATTAGTCATAGAATGATTCAAATATGAAATTATATAGTAATTTCTATGAACTATCAAAATTTTTGTGATTTCTAAGCCTTAGCCTTATCAATTTTCATTTTTAATTATAGTGTCATGATCTGTTAATCTATCTAAATCCTATTACCAAAGTGACAAACCCTGCAAAGAAGTTTCAATCTGAAAAATCTTATTTCAGCCATACTCAAAGCAAAAGTTTACCTGAGCATAGACTTTTAGGTCGATGGGTATTTTTACATAATTACTTTGACAGATATTCATATTTTTCACCTTTTTTAACCTTTCTGGGGTGTTAGCTGGGAGATGGTTGTATACCATTGCTAGTAGAAATGGTAGGACTAGTGTAAGGAGTCACAGTGCCTAGATAATGTCACAATGCCATACTGAACTTGTTACCACATATGAGACATCCAGAGAATTCTAAGAATACTTAGCCAAAGAGATCAAGATAGAAATCAAGGTCTGTGCAGATGAGTTTACATAGTAAGCCTGAGACTGCTATACTTGGAAATGTCTGCTTGTAATGTTAACGCTCGGCGAGTGTCTGTTTGTGAACTTGGCTGATACACAGTGCCATACAACAATATAAAACCTTCCCTAATTGATAATGGTGGCTTACTTTGCCTCAACTGTTTGTACACACATACAGTTTATGTTAAAAAGCTGTTTTCCTTCTGGGACTCTGGAACTTTGGTGCATGACAGGCAGAGGGTACCTACCGGAGCAGCTCCCAATATAAACCTTGGGCACTGGGCTCTAATGGGCTTCCCCGGACACAAACATGACATACAGGTTGCTGCATTTTTGCTGCTGTTTTAAGAATTTGCTGCCTGCAACTGTTCATACAACGGAGAAAGCATAGGAGGCCTGAAAATGGATTGCTCCATATTTTCCTTTTGTCGTTTCCCCTTCTGATGGGCTGAGTATCCTTACTACATTGCTATAATAAATCATAGTCACAGGTACTGTATGCTGAGTTCCATTAGTCCTTCAGGATAATAATGATAATGATAATTTCTTATACTGGTATGGTACTTATACAAGTAAGCATATTTTTCTAATTTTAATGAGGGTAATTCGTTTCATCTGAAAAGAGTTTACTGTGAAGTATTATAACATAGGAACTTGTTTTTTCACCATTTAATAGCTATAAATGAATTTTCTCTTCCGTTTATTTATTTCGCGAATCCTCACAGTTAAGCCTGTGAGATAAAATCAATGAAAAGAAAGTGAAAATGAATTAAACGGAAAGTTTACCAGGGATACTTGGAATTTCAACGAAGTGTTATAGGTTGGAAAGTGAGTTTGGTGTAAAAGTATAAAAAAGTATGTTATACATTGACTATTTTAAATTCCACTTAAATGAAATATTCTTTAAAATATAAAGTTCATACTTATGCAATGGAAATAGAAACATCATATTTACTGAAATTAAGGCTACAAAGGAGACAGAAATATGATAAAATGATGTTGTCCTAATCCCAAATGGTCTCTTTCTATAGAAGAAAGGGGAAAAAAAATCAAGGAAACAAAAAAGCTCCTCTCTCCAATGTCAAGGGAACATATTGGAAGGAATAGGGCACATCTTGCCTCCAAAACCACAAAAATATAATAAATGGTGCTCTTTTCTCTTACAGATAAGCCAAGATATGTTCTCATTCATAATGTAAATGACATTGCACTATCTCAAAGATAGCATAACCCGCAAAAACAAATTACTAGTGCTATCATATTTGCCTTATTCTTTACTAATAATACCTACACTGAACTACAAGTTATTCCTTTGGCATTTATGGGGCTGAGTATCAACATTTGGTTACGCCAATAAATGAATTATTCACTTAGTATCTCCTGCCTAATTGGTAGCTGGTGTTAAGACCTCTGTGTCTCTTTATGGCTGTTGTGGTGCTCTGTGAGTCTCCTACCCAACAAGTCCAGAGGATACTGAAAGCTTTAATCCCAGAAAATCAAGGGCCATACATTTAATATATACTTGTTAATTCCAATGGTGTTCATTTTAATATGCGTGAAAATTACAAATGTAGCCCTGCACCCATTTCACTTTTCTTATTTCTCACCCTAACACGGTACCCCATAATTAAAATTGGTTTAAGGAATAGATGACATTTATTTATTATTTATTTATTTATTTATTTAAAGATTTTATTGGGGAATTGGGGGGAAGGGAACAGATAAGTTGCTGTCGTTTTGTTTTTCAGTCTAGTTGTGGAGGACGTTGCTTCACTGGCCCATATTGATATTATCATTGCGTTCTTCCTGAGTGAGGCAGATCGGTTGCTGGCCTCTGGACGGCGGCTCACGGCGGCTCTTGGCAGCTCACACCAGCTGCCGGCCACTCACGCTGGCTGCCAGCCATGCACAGTAGCTTATGGCAGCTCACTGCAACAGGGGCTGCAGCCTACGCTGTCGCCGGTGGACTCACGGCAGCCAGCTGGCGTCCCAAGCCAGCTCCCAACCAACGCACCACTCGGCCAGCCCAACATTTATTTTTTATAAAGAAGCAATTGTAATGACATTTTTTCGTGATGGTAGTTGGCTGTTTAAATGTCCAGATTAAGGTTATTCATAAATTATTTATAATGGATACTGCACAAGAAAGGAATTATAGGGCAGTGGTTGAAGAGGATCTATTAGAAACAGACCATGACACATCACACTTTCATCTGGATTCACTACTTATATATGAGTAAAGTGGTTAGAAAATTCTTGGTATTATTCACTTTTTAATATACAGTTTTGTGTTGTTTGATTTGTTACACGAAATACAATTATGAAAAAAGAGGAAGATTTACCATTATTTTTGTTTGCCATTTAAAATGGCAGAGTGGAACACATTTTTGGAGAGGGACCTGAGAAGTAGTTGAATGCATGAACTATTTGTACTACATATTGACATTTGTACTACATATTACATATTGAGAGTAATGTGATCTTAGTGGACAGGGATTTGTACGAATTTTTTCTGTTACAAGAACCAGATATTAGGGATGGACTTTGAGAGATAGATCATGACGTTTCACACTCATCCCTGAGTTTGACTATTCTTATTCAATTTCAGGAACTATTCCTTTTCTAATATGTACTTTTGAATGTTCAGACATTGATACCAATGAACAAAAAGGTATTCTTTTCCTTCTCTGTTTTACAAACCCAAACATATACTCCATAGCTCAGCCAAATAGTACCTCTTCTGTAAAGTTTTTTTCCCCCTGAATCTCCAGGGTTATCATACACATTACCATTACACTTTGAATCTCCCTGTCATACTACTAGCTGCAATCTATAGCAGGCATTCACTCTTGTAGCTTCAATACCTCTATCTGACCTTTTGTACTTGAGGAAGGTGACCATGTTTATTCTCTTATAAAAGGGTACCGTCTGCTTAGTTTAATGAGAACTGTGTCTGTTGTTCCTTAAAAATAATCAGCCTAAAATAATCCTTACACTAAAGAGTCTATTTCTGTGTGGCAAATTCTTTTCCCCTTCACAAGTAAATCAGAAATTCATCCTCCATAACCTCCTTGGAGGAGAATCTCTAGAATCAAGGTTTGCTTGATTCTAGAGAATATGGCAATGCCTCTGGAACCAAAGAGCGGGTACCAAAATAATAATTTTTTGTTGTTTTAAGTCACTGAGATCTGTGCTTATTTGTCATGCAGCCAATATTTAATGCACTGACCATTCAAACAATTAAAAGACAACAAACAATTCATCCCTCTCTATCCTACAACTCCACTACTTACATTTTTGTTAATGTAATCAGAGACCTTCACTTACCTTAAAATTGTTAAATGTTACTGTTTGACTGGGTAATGAGTCTGGTTTTAGTCATTCCCTTAAATCAATCCATTACATAGGCAGCAAGAATAGGGCCTCAGGGCGAGAGGGAGGTGGGAAGGAAGGAGGGAGTAAGGGGAGACAAAGGAAGGAGGCGGTGAAGCCAAAAAGGTACAGCTAACAGGGCAGCCAGAACTAGGTTTTGGTGACTGAGAACAGACCCAGGATGCCGTCTTGCCCCTCAAGGTGAACTTTAGCTAATTGTAATGGATTAATATTATTAGCATTGCAGGCAGCAAAATCTCCACCCCCATATGCCTCCATGATGGCTTCAACAAGAGCCAAATAAAGACAAGAGAATTCCACCTCCCAACAAAAAAGTGTTCTCACGAGGGCCCGCCTAGGAACACCTATAACATCACCCTTAAGAGTTGAATATTTGGAGCCCTCATTTTAGAAGTATAAATTCCCAAGCCCCATCCCTCTTCGGAGCAGTTTAGTTGCTTTTCTCCCAGCCTGCCCGCTCCCACTATTTTGGGAATGTAGTATCTTCTTTTTTAAAAAAAAATAAATCCACCACTTGCTGGGCTTATTTGGTGCATCATTGAATTCTTTCCTGTGATGATACCAAGAACCTACTTTTAGGCAACAAGAGTTCAGTATGAACCATAGATAACAGCAGTTCCTCAAAGTATTGATAGGTTACTCACACTTTTATATAGTAAGATACAATCTTTGGTTTTTCTCTTTTGTTCAAATTCTCCAAATACATTGCAGTATTTGGCTTTGTTCTGTTTTATTTTAAGGGAGAGGGCAGTTGGATAATGTGCTGAAGGAATTGTTCCTGAGTGAGTAAAAGAGAGTCAGTCTTAAAGATCTTTAATTAATCCTTTAGCTTTTAAACTTACTTGAGGTTCCTATAACGACATTACACTACATACAATCAAACACACAACTATATAAGCAACAGAAAAAAAATAAACAAATTAAATAAAAACAAATAGCCCCTTTCTTTGGGGAAAAAAGTATGATGTTATGGTCCTGGGCCTAGCACCTTCTTTATTAGTAAATGCTTTATACATTTATATACAAAGTGTTAAAGGGAAAACCATAGTCTCAAAATGGTGTCACTCATGCTAAAACCCCATGATACCAAACCTAGATTTAATACCTGACCCAATTACAGTTTCAACTTCCCCCAGAAATGTCATCTAGTCATCTAATCAAGTAGTCTGACATTTTCTGGTCAATCACCAGTAAGATAATCTGTCACATGTGCCCTCTCCATCCCCCCGCCCCATAAAAAGAAGAGGCAATCTGCACGATAAAACCCCTTGCTATGCCCTTCCCCAAGACCCCCCCTAAAACAAACAAACAAACAAACAAACAAACAAACAAACAAACAAACAAGTCCTGGTCTAAATACAACCCTCTTTTTTTGTCAATAGCTCCCTCGTCTCACCTGTCTTCCTATAAAAATCATCTATTTTGTACAAACCCTTGGAGCACCCTTCTAGTTGCTAGCGGATATGGCCTGATTCATGAATTGCTTAATAAAGCCCATTAGGTCTTCAAATTACTCAGTTGAATTTTGTTTTTTAACAAAGGTAATCTACATTTTCCTGGTACTTGTCAATGGGGGTAATTCATTTCCCTCCATACAGAGCTTTTATTTGGCTGGTGTTTCATGATATGGATATAACCATTTTAGTAATTTGGAACTCACTAATAGAGCAAATCAGATGCACAAATAAGTGAGTACAGGATGATCCATGTATTTATGGAAGTCAGATTCATTGAAATTCTTTATCCCACCTTAGCATTCATCATTGCATTTACTGTTACCTAATTAACCAAGGTTTTGTGGTTACAACATGGTGTATGACTTGGTTATTTTCATTGAATAGTGCCATGATGTAGACTCCACTAATATTATCAACAGATGTGAATGTGTATAGAAATTTTGCTGAAAAAAGATAAAAAGATTTTCTGCTATAATTTCCAGGACTGTGAATATTATGAGATATCACACTGATAATTATGTTAAATTACATGGAAGAAAATGATTATTGTAGATGCAATTTAGATTACTCATCAATTGACTTTTTGACAGTGAGAAGGGACTTGATCTGGGTGGACTCAATCTAGTTACAATAGCCTCTTAAAACCAGAGACATTGCCTCAACTGGGAGCAGAACAGGGAGTCAGGTTCGGAGTGTAAAAATGACTGAGGATGTCCTCACTGGTTTGTAGATGCAGGGGATTATTTGACAGAGCACAGAGTAGACCTAGCTGACAGCCAGCAAGAGAATGAAGATTCAATCTACATGGGCTTAGAACTGGATTAAAACTATTGAAAATCTCTAGAAAATCTGCATACACTTTAATAATCCTGATGCTAGTCATCCTCTGAAGAGGATGGTCTCTTTTTATCATGATCATGGATTTTTACTATTCCCTGATCATTTCTTTGAATAAATATGTGCCGTCTTCATCTGTGCTCTATTTGGAAGCCTTGATCAGGATATCCCATAATTATGAGGTTAGGGAATAGAGGGGGCATCTTTCTCTCTTACTAAGAGACATCTCTATCTTTTGGTTTCTCAAATGGGACAAGGAGAGGGAAGGAGGGTGCCAATGGCAGAGCACACCCACCGATTTCTAGATTTCTATATTGCAACCTCTCAGAGGTCCAGTTGCTTGAATATTCCTCTTTTTATTGTATATTTATTTTATGGAAACTATAACAAAGTACCTTAAGCTATTCAGAGGACTGTCCTATGAGAAAGGGCCTGGGTAAACCAGACGTTTCCCTGCTCCCTCCCAACCTTTAACTTTATACAGGTGTGTGTGTGGGTGCAGCAGAAAAGGAGATATTGTGTTCACAGAGGGCTAATGTAGCTGGGAACCCCCGTCTCAGCTTCCATCATGGTTAAGATACAAGGAATTTAATTTTTCACAAAGTTTGGAAGTGTACTTTGGGAAAGGCTGGACTGTGCATTCACACCAGGGGAGAAAACATAATCCATTTGTGATGAAGAGCTGCCAGGGGCCCCCAAGGGCACATTACCATCCTGCTGGAGAAGGCAGAGACCTATACTGTGTTCTTCCACTCAGCGAAACCATAAAGGAACTCTATGGAGGTCCAGCAAGTCCCCTTTGTCTCCATTGTATAGTCTGGAACAGGAGGGGACAGAGCACATCCAGATCTGTGGTGTGTGGGCACAGAGCAGGCAGACCCTACTGTAGCTCTCCTCCTGTCCGTCACCTGGCTCTACAGAGAGTGTCTCTTGGTCAACGACCTGTTAAAGTATGTACTTCCTTTCCTCTCCCAACCCCAGAGAGGGCACAGACAGCTCAGCGGGAGTGGTACAGTGTGTGACTCTATGTGAAGGAACCTTGCCAGCTGGCTTTAAAACTCTGTAGACTTAGTGGGCTGGGGGTGGGTGGTGGTGGGGGCGGGGGTGGAGGGTGGAGGGTAAAGAGCATCATTTACTCCTCTTCCTCTCTGACAAGCAAGCAGAGGCCAAATAGATGAGAGAATACAAAAAGGTCTTAGAACAACTGACAAGGGAAGGAACGCATGTCATGTACAGCTTTGAACAAGGAATCTCAATATATCTACAAGAAATACACAGGTCACATTCTGACCATTGCAAAACTTAATTTAAAGTGAGATAAAAATATTAGACTGCTGAGGGGCCTTATCTTCCCCACCAATCTCTACCTGAGATTGGGAGAGGGTTCTAAGAACAAGTGTCCAGTGTGGTATGAACACAGAGCGGGGTGGGCATTGACGGGGTGAGTTTGGGGTGCTGTGCTGTGCTGGACTTGGGGCTGACCAAGCCGAGACGCTGCATAAGCATCTGTGAGGTCTCCACTTGAACTTCAGATGGGACAATGGTTTCTCCCTGCTGAAGGGATACTGTGAGGAAAGGACTCTAGTAACAATTTTTGCCTTTTTTGGTGTGATGTTAGTACAGCCATCCCAGCTTTCTTTTGTGTACTGTTTGCATGGTTTATCGATCCCTTTACCTTAAACCTCTTTTTAAATTTAAGGTGCATTTCCTGGATAGAGCATATTGGTATTTCTTTACAAAAATTCATTCTGCCAAATCCCTGGCTTTTGATCGGAAATTTTGAATGTTTAATCCATTTACATAGACTGCAATTACTAACAAGGTGGGATTTACTTGTGCTTTAGCCCTTTTTTCCTCTATTTTATGTCTTTTCTTTGTTTCTTTATTCTCAATAAATTCCTTTTTTGTTAAAAACATTTTTTTTGTTTGTGCACCATTTTAATTTCACTGTTTTTATTTTTATACATTTTTTTGAGTTATTTTTATAGTGGTTGCCTTGGGGATTGCAATTAGCATCTTAATTTTAAACGATCTAGTCCAGATTAATATTATCTTATTTTCAGTACAAAATCTTTGCTCCACCATAGCTTCATTCCTCTACTTTGTGCTATTATTGTCATACAAATGACATCTTCATATTTTATACACCCATGAGCACAGTTTTATGATCACTTGTTTATGCAATTTCTTTCTAAATCAGGTCAGAGAGAAAAAGACTTACAAATAAATACATTTATAATGGTTTAATATTTGTCCACGTAGTTGCCTTTACTGGTTTGGTGCTTTTTATTTCTTCTTGTGGATTTGATTTATTGTCTAGTGTTCTTCTATTTCAGCTTGAAAAACTATTGAAATAACTCTAAAGTATTTTTTGAGCTATCCAGAGTATGTTGTGACGAAGAATACCAAACTATACAATACAATGTTAATAAAAATGCCACAATTCTAAATATTTCAACCTTTTCATCTCTAGTGGGGGTGGTCAGGAATAACAAAGTGAAAGGGGTTCAAAACAATAATAAAAGCCTTCTTATCAGTGCTTTCTACTTATTTATTTTTCCTGTGGGTTACCGATTTCTGCTCTCATGTAACCTAGAGATTATTGTCTCTGTAAAGTGTTAGCACTTCCATTAGGGAAGCCGGTGTGACAAAACACAACTTTTTCCTCAGGGTCTTTGCATCTACACTTAGGAATACCCTTAGGAAAAACAGATTAACATGGGTGAAAATTAGCTGGAGTTGATCTATACCATCAATTCTTCCAAAGGTTATTGAAATAACCCACCTGTTACCTATTCTGGTTATTCCAATTCAATCAGGTGTAGGAAATTCTGTTTTAAGTAAGAGGTTTACCAAGCATGGTTTTTTGATGCAATCACTTGGGCCTCTCCTGAGGGGACATGGAGTCATAATACTGTAGGTAGGGAACGCCATTTCTGCTGAAGTTGCCACCACCTCTGCAATAGCCCATGGGGCGGAGAAGTTGGCAGTTAGCTTTTGACATAACTGTGACACATATAACTCCATGTCCTTAGTTCCCAAGACTGGTCTCTGTTTGCTTTGAATGTGACAACTGAGTAGGCTCCTGACACCTGCCCTCCATTATTCAAGCCCCACAGTCTGTAAGTCTCACTTCATTCTTCCATAACTGTTTTTTTTTTAAATTTTTATTGGGGAACTGGGGGGATGGGAACAGTGCTGGGGAACTGGGGGGAGGGGAACAGACAAGTTGCTGTCATTTTTGCTCTTCAGTCTAGTTGTGGAGGACGTTGCTTCACTGGCCCAAGTTGGCACCATCATTGCGCTCTTCCCGGGCGAGGCACATTAGTCGCTGACTTCTGGACGGCCACTCACTGCAGCTGCTGGCCGCTCACGCTGGCTGCTGGCTACACATGGTAGCCCATGGCAACCCACTGCAGCAAGTGGCTGCAGCCTACACCGTCACTGGTGACCCACAGCAGCCCAGCTCCAGGTTGAGCTGTTGTTCAGCATCTTAGCTGTAGAGGGCAGTGTCACTGGCCCTCATATGTGGGATCCGAACCGGGGCCCTCTGGCATCCCAAGCCAGTTCTTAACCAACGCACCACTCGGCCGCCCCTTCCATAACTGTTTTTATGTCCCACTCCTCCAGGGTTCAATTTTAAGATCTTTGGGAATCTTTGCTTTTCAAAATTGTTATTTACGAAGCTCTTTTACCTTCAATGTCTTATTTATTTTATAATATTTCACAAAGATATTGCTATCTGGGAGGGATTATTATACTTATCTTACTGATCATCATGGCTCAGCTTAGAGAGATGCAGTGCTGTGTCTAAGGATACAAAACTGCTTATTTACAGTGTGAAGACAAATCTCTGACAAAGTTTAATGTGTCTGTGATGTGAGTGGTTGTGATTCCTGCTGTAGCAGGAATTCTTGACCCCTTTATGTTGGTAGCACTCTGCACACTGGAACAGTAGACCCTATACTTGAAGGAATTTAAAAAAAAAAGTCTCAAAGCAACACTAAACAAGTCTTCATAATTGCCAGGCGATAACAACCACAGTAAAATGATGTTTCACATTGTCTTTAAAGCATCTGCATTTACTTACTACTCACTCGGTGGCCTTTTAGCACCATAGACCGCATTTGAGTAGAACTAACTGTTAATTGCCCTTATACACTCACAAGACAGTGTTTTTGCCTGATTTAAGAAAAACATGGTTTTTTCAACAGGCTTACTGTTTCAGCACACCCACACACCTCTGACTAACAGAAAATTAGACGCTACTTTGTTCAGTGCCCAATATTTCCATGGCACACACACACACCCACACAATTTATATTCTTATCCTCTCCAATGTTTTTTACATTGATAAAAATGTGGTGGCTTACTTTTGAGAGGACTGTGGTACAAGAGGGTATAAGGAATAGCAGTTTAACACCTCTAAAGCATGTCAGGATTCAATTAAATGTCCTGCTAAAAAGCAATGTGAAAATCAAGATTTTTGATATCTATTTTGAAATGCATAAATTCTGACAGTCCATTTAATGTGATGTTTATAGTTAGGATATTCTGGAAAGAAGAAATTAGTAATTCATTTGGTTACTTCTTCCTTAGCTGTGAAAATGCTACTTCGGAATTTTTTTTCACTCAACCCTTTGATGGATTGGTACTTTAGCAGGGAAAACCTTTTCTTTATAATATTTTTTCCAAGCTACCTCCATAATCAGAATTCCAGGGACTAGAAATGCTCCATTTTATAAATTCTTCAAAAAGTTAGTTCTTAATGTGTTGTCCAGTGCTAACTAAGTAAAACGAAAGGCGTAAGTGGAAATGTACTGAAAAAATGCTAAGTAATAAAAACGGCAACGTTTATTGGGCACATTATGCGCCAGATCCTGTTTTAAGTTATTTGCATATATATCATTTAATACTTACAGCCACCCTGCGAAGTGAGTATACTTATTACAGCCATTGTCAAGCTGGGGAAACTGAGGAACAGAGGGGTTCGTTGTGCAATTGACCAAAGTCAAACAGTTAAAGAGCAATAAAACCAGAGTTTGAATCCAGGTATCAAGGATAGAAAGCCTTGGCATGGAGGCTTTATGAAAAAAATAATTTAAAAAGGGAAAGAAGGAAAAGGCAGATGAGAAAAAAAATTTAAGAAATGAAAGAGTTTGGTTTCCAAACTATAGGATGATGATTCTATTTTGTTCTCATTACTAATAGATCTGATTCCATTCCCCTTTCTTTCTGAGGGACTGACCTATAAGATCCATAGTTTAGGCGTCTGAGTCAGTAGAGTTGTTGATGCAGAAACAAGAACATGTCAGTGTATCTCAAGGACTCCTTTAAGATGCAAAGTAAAATTCCAAACTTTGCTCCATCTTTTCCCTCAGTCTTGACATAACATCAGGAGTTACAGTTATACGGTTAGGGTATTCTGGGAGGGAGAAATTAGTGATTTTTCTAGTTCTTCCTTCGCAGCACAGGAAGAGCCAGGTTAGTTTTTACAGCCGAGTGTCAGTGTCCACGTGGATGACAGCCTACCTGCTCAGTGTATGGTAGGAGGCTGGAACCTGGGTGGGAAACGTGGAAATGATTGATCTGTTGCCCATTTTCAAGTCAAGGAGGTCCGACACGATGCCGAAGGTGTACTAGTATAAATCTGCCACTTATTTCAGGAAATCCCTGGGTTTTAAGCTCATTACTGACATGTTTCAGGGCTTGGTTAGCTGCCTTAGATGAGCTTTCACATAAAGTTTTAGTTCTGTAATTAAAGAGTGAGTAGTTTTCATACTCACGCCAAGCTACCCGGGCTTACGTGAGCTGCTGGATGGCAGCCAGCAACGTGGGCGGTAACATAGCTGTAAGCTTAGTGGCTGTTAAAAGTTCATGTTTAATAGCTTTGAAAATAGAAATGCAACTTGAAAAGTCTATGCAGTCATCTGGAATGTGGATGGATTCCTCAAACATAAGGTAAAGGAAAATATTGACAATGTCTTAGCAGGTTTACAATAATAGAAAGGCAAAAGCATTCACTGGAGCCAAGCATCTTCTTTCAGGTATGGGTGATCATGAGAAGTTGTCTATATTGATCAAATAAAGCAAAATATTTTAGTAGCTTGCACATGAATTCCGTTGACAGAGTTATAAGTCCTTTGACCCCAAATTATCCTTAGGTCAAGCCACAAAGGCCCTCTTTAATATTAGTGTAATTATGACCTAGATTTTTTTTTAATTGGGGAATTTGGGGATGGGAACAGCACTGGGGAATTGGGGGGAGGGGAACAGACAAGTTGCTGTCCTTTTGTTCTTCAGTCTAGTTGTGGAGGACGTTGCTTCACTGGCCCAAGTTGGCACCATCATTGCGCTCTTCCCTTGTGAGGCAGATAGGTCGCCGGCTTCTGGACGGCCGCTCACTGCGGCTGCTGGCTACACATGGTAGCCCATGGCAACCCACTGCAGCAGGGGCTGCAGCCTACGCCATTGTCCTCTACTCATGGCAGCCCAGCTCCAGGTTGAGCTGTTGTTCAGCATCTTAGCTGTAGAGGGCAGTGTCACTGGGCCCTCATATGTGGAATCTGAACCGGGGCCCTCTGGTGTTCCAAGTCAGCTCTTAACCAACGTGCCACTCAGGGCCACTCAGCTGGCCCTTATTACCTGGATCTTTGTTTTAAAGCAGTTTCTACTTTTATTGGTAAGATGAGAACTAAATCACATTTAGGATATATTTAATTTATGTAACAATCATAATTCTTCCAATGGGGTTCTTCATTCCGTGGCCTATATACTGAGCTGCTTTTAAAATTTCACATTATCTTCATGAAAAGTAGTGGCCACTTTTTCACAGAAGACATTTTTTATAGTTAAATCTCTGAACTGTTCTACAGTGCTTCCTTCCCCTCAAATGCCAAAAGAAATGAGAACATATTTTTATTTTAGTTCCTTGTTAAAAGCTTCATTTTCTTGGACAATTAGATTGTGTTTGAGTCCTTGGGTCAGTAGAAATGGTCTCCATAAGTCTAGAATATTTAACCCCAAAGATTGATTAACATGAGCTTACCCATTGAGATAGAGCAGTTCTCTGAAAAATCGTTACGAGGTCTGAGTGGACATTCTTTTCATTGTATAAGACAGTATATTAGAAATTATTCAGAAAACAATTTATAAAACACACATCTAAAGCTATGTCTAGATGTGAAAAAGATTTGGCCCCAAATTCCCTATGCTACCAAGCAGAATAGATTGGTATGTTAAGTATCATGCCAGTTTTTCATAATAAAAGGATTCTAAAAGAGTATTTTTAAATATAATACTCCAAAGGGGGGAAAAATGACTCTCTGTGCATAAAGATGTTTATCTGGTTGCCATTTTTTTACTATTATACATGTTAAGAGAGTGCAATTAAGTATAACAAGGAAATACTTAAATATAATATTGTACAGCAATTAAAATGTACATATATTGAGGTGCAGCTGCAACAGAATAAATACTAAAAAAGAAATACTAATACAAAAATATTACATTAAAATTGTATTCACGCTAAAGTTATAACTAAAACTCATATGTTCATTTGGACAAGAGAACATGGCCAAATGAAAACAACTTGAATGGCAGGTAAACTGTTCTCTTTCCTTATGAAGAGTTTTATTAATGTTACTGTAGTTTTTATTACCACCTATGATATAATGAAAACACATACAATTGATAACAATCTTTATAAAGTTCTCTCTCCTACTTGTCATTAGTTGCCTGAGAGGTATGTTTCAGGAATGACTAAATGAATAAAAAGCAATAACTTCTTCAAATTATAAACTTGCAAAAAAAAAAAAATATATATATATATATATATATAGAGAGAGAGAGATGCATAAATACAAATAGATAAAGTGAGCTGGGAAGAAATGCAATACAAATGTCCCTTAACTGTTTGAGTTATATGATTTCCTTTTATATTGAATTTTATCATAAAAATACTGTTATATTTAAATAATATAGAAAAAAACATCTTTAAAACCAACTTTTTACATTAGGTTTCTTAAGTCATTCTTCATTAACCTAGAGATTTGGAGACAATATGTCTTATCTCCTCTAGATGTAAAGTCTTGTGAATTATTTAGTGAAGAATTGATGATTGCAATGGTGGTTAAACAATGGAACTATCAAGTTTAGAAAAAGTCAGAAATATTCTCCAAGCGCCCACCAAAGAATAATTCTGCAAACTGCATTTACTGAAGAGTATTTAAAACGTTTCTAGTGAGAACACAACAGCATGGCTTTGATTTAAAGCTCTCAGCTCTGGCAAAAATTAAATTTAAGTTCATTAAACTAAGCACATTGTGTTAAATACAGATCAGCTCATTACTGAGCATCAACTCAATCATTGATGAGAGCCCTTTGAAAGGCCCATCATAACATTAAATGTCATCTTATTACCAGACAGTAACTGCCTGATTAAAATCTTAAATGGATGGGGATCGTTGAGAAACCATATTGAAGTATCTTCTAGCTGATGATTAAAGTAAAATCTGCTGTAAAGGGAAATATTAATGAAAATGACTAATTTCCTTGTGTCAGTGTCTTTACATTTCCACTGATACGCCCCTAATTCAAGACCTAATTTTCTTTCTTTTATTATTGCAGTAGCTTTTTATACATCTGGCCTTTTTGCTGTCATACTCAAACTCCCTTTAAATAAATTCATGATAAAATGGCTACAGAAACCTTCCCCAAGTCCCTTTTAAAAAATATGTACATTCCTTGCACAAAACCTTTTGGTAGATTTGCAATGATAAGAAAATAACATTCACCTTATCCTAACATTCAAGGCTCCACTGAATCTAAATAGTACTTATTTTCCTATTATTTAATTTTATATATTTTTTTAGAAAATAATGATGTATAACTATGATGAATTACTTTTCATCTTACATGATTTATAAGATTAAGATTATGACTGAGTTTCATTTACTTCAGTTATATTTTTACAATAAAGCCGTAATATGTTTTAAGCTGTCTCTAGCTATTGTGTAAGCACAACAAATCTGTATTTCAAATTCATTTAATGGGTTTTAGCCTAAATTTCATGTTACATGCTATAAATTCAGGAAAAAAATAGCTTTTTAAATAGAAACTTGCATTAAAAATAGAAACTATTGGGCCGGCCGAGTGGTGCGATGGTTAAGAACTCGCTTGGGATGCCAGAGGGCCCCGGTTCGGATCCCACATATGAGGGCCAGTGACACTGCCCTCCACAGCTAAGATGCTGAACAACGGCTCAACCTGGAGCTGGGCTGCCGTGAGTCGCCGGCGACGGCGTAGGCTGCAGTCCCTGTGGCAGTGGGTTGCCATAGGTACCGTATGTAGCCAGCAGCCAACGTGAGCGGCCAGCAGCCGCAGTGAGCGGCCGTCCAGAAGCCGGCAACTGATCTGCCTTGCCAGGGAAGAGCGCAATGATGGTGCCAACTTGGGCCAGTGAAGCAACGCCCTCCACAACTAGACTGAAGAACAAAACGACAGCAACTTGTCTGTTCCCCTTCCCCCAATTCCCCAGCACTGTTCCCATCCCCCCAATTCCCCAATAAAAATCTTTAAAAAAAAATAGAAACTATTATCAGTTATATATCTAGTTTGAAAATCTGGAAAATTATGTTTTAATTAATAAAGTTGTCTGAGTTATCTCCTCATTTTCATAGCTTTTTCTCCATCAAGTATTAAGTCATTTAAGCATAGCATAGTGATTTCTAGAAGCAATTATCTTCCGCATTTCCCATTAATGAATTGACCCAATGATACTGTCATTTGGATCTTTTAGTTTAGGCAACAGTTTCTGCAGCCAATAAACAGAGGTCAACTGTAATATGTTTGACTGATATGACCTACATGGTTAACAGACCCAAGGAAGCACTAGAAATAATTATTTTATCCTAAAATCAGTGCCAATAATAGATACTAAATGTATTTAATATTTGTGAAGCCCAGGAAAAATTCTTTCTATTAGGGACCTATAAAATCTGACAAATAACCTGATCATTTAAAAGTCTAAAAATAAAACATTCTCAGAATGTTTATCTTTTTATCCCAGTGTTTCCTATCCTGTAAGTGACAGGGTCATGGATTCCTTGAGAGTGATGATCCAAGCTGCAGGTCTGTTTCCTAGACAAATGAACATAGACAAAAGTATTTTCAAATAGTTTGAGGGAATTATCAGGACACATGGAAGCACTGGGTTCCAGATTAATAACGCTTTCTTACCTTACCAAAAAATAATTTGTTTTTCTATAATTCATTCACTCAAAATCATTTATTGAACCCTAGTTTTAACTACTGAAGGAATAGCCATGCACAGGCAAACAGCATGCCTTGAAAACCTCATATTCTGATGAGACCAACAAAGAAATCCTTCAGCGCAATGTGAAAAATGCCGTAAAAGAGGAAAGATGTTCTTTGGGGGCCCAGAGAAACAAGATAGTGATTTCTGAGGAACATCAAAGAGGTTGAATTGGACCTAATTTCTGAAGAACGGTTTCAACTGTGGAGAGGGAATAGATTACTAAAGGTGGTAGCACACACAAAACCATGGATCCGTGAAAGGAGAAAATATGCTCAGGGCATGGGTTCTTTGATAATAAGTTTTATACAAAATAGATAAATGGTATATAACTGCAGAGTCCTAGCTAATTATATATATAATAAATACACAAATACCTATGAACACAAACACACACATACACATATATTACACACTGAATTGTATCACTGGGTTGTTACAGACCATCTGAAGACTACATGCTTGCACTATATTCTACTGACTTTGTGTAGTTGCCTTTAGTAATTTGTATTTTAATATGATTCATTGGTCTTTAGTGTGAGGTTGCTTCAAAATAGAGATGTAAAGTCTGTTACTACATTTGCTGTAGAAATATGATGTGCATTGTTCTCTGTATCATTCCCGTTATGTAACTCCACATGTGAAATTTCATTTACATTTTAAATCCTTGAGCAGCTTCTTAAAAATATCTTATGGATATTTTTTTTTCTCCTCTCTTAAAACATGTAGCTGCTGATCATGTTTTCATTTTCACTTGGCTGTTAGGAAGCTCACAGAAAATTTATAGCTTGCAGATGCTGCTGTCTTATTTATATTTTAACTGATTTGGATTCCCTATTTGTGCTTATATTTTAACCATTATTTTGTTGTATGTATTCTTTTTGCAATCTGTCATGGTCCTCTGAGGTAAGAGGTGGACTATTTCAGGCTAGTTAATCAGCAAAGTAAACATGAAAACACTGTACAGTTCATGAGCTTCTTGAGTTCACGATTTTCTCCATTTCTAGCCTTGTAAATCCTTTTAATTTCTTGTCATGTGTCCATGTGATTTAGAGATAACAAGCACGTATGTAATATAAAGGTTACCTTTTAAAAATGGTGTTTGTGATGTCTGTTTCCCCAGAGGTGCTATAGAAAACTCAGGTTAATTTTAATGTAGACGTAAGTTATTGATGGTATATTTCTATTGAATTTTTTAATTTCCATTTCTCATTTTACATGCTGTAAGTTAAATACTCTTCAGTTGTTTCTGAAGCATCTATGTGATGCATACAGGCTCTTGACAAAAATGCTCCCTGGTTTGGTCTATCACGCCCTTTTGTGAATAAGCTATCGCCTACCCATGGAGTGAAAACACATACCTCTGTCTCTTTCAGTCAGAATAATAACAGAAGAAAAATCACTTTGAGGGTTTGAATTATTCATAATGATAAGACAGGTGCTCAAAGTTTGCCTCATTGATGAACACAACCAAATGTACATCAAGGTGTATTATGTAACTTAGATTAGAGAATTAGAAAAGAATTAAATTGAATTAAGTTAGAATAGAAAAGAAGTGATGCACTCTCTCTCTTCTGCTTATTGTGCCAACCAAGGTAAGAACATTGAAGGGAGGTGCTTAGCTGTTACAAAGAAAGACATTTTTTTCTCTTCTTTCACTTGTTTCTGGAACTTTCACCTCTCATTGTTTTGAGCAACTTGCTCATCCTACTAAAATTAAATTTACATATCTTGGCATAGCTTTTGCCAGAGAGACTGCTTGTAGTTTAGTGCCTGTGATAAAAACAGGTGTTACTTTTGGGAAATTGGGATTTTTATTCTGAAAGTTTTCTGTAAATCAATTCTGTCAAATCTATGGGGATTAAAAAAAATCTTTGATTTCTTCTAAAATTAGATATTCCCATATGGCAGGGAAATGATTCACAAAATTCCTAACTTGCTGTAATAATGTGATAGATGCTACTCTGGATATCAATGACACAAATGCTTGCTAAAACTAAAACACTACCATTATTTGTAACTTAATATTTGTTCTTTGGAAAACCATCACCTGCTTTGGGAAAAGAATGGGCCTCTCCACTGACCATCTCTTCATTTTCCAATTGTATTATATTAATTTGCTGACATATAAAGACTCTGGGAGGAAAACTCACAATTTTGGATTTATTCACCAGAAAATAAAACAGACAGTTTCTTCATTCTTTTTCATGGGTTGTATTTATCTTTTCAGCAAAGTTGTATTTTTCTACCTTTCAGCCACCTCATGCCTTGGTCTCCCAGGTATCATTATAATAATTCTCTTGCCATTATACTAAAATAACTTATCCTCTTGTTCTGTTCTTATTCTTGCTTGGTAAAACCGAAACCCTGCGCCAACTCAGCTCGCCTTACCACTGTATGATGGATACTGAGCCATGCTAATGAAAACTCAAACCAATACAAAAATTGACATTATTATAAATTCTGTAACCTCACCATGCCCTAACGACTATTCTGTATTTCTTTCATTCAGTCACCCCCTCTCTAACTATCCACAATAGATGTTTCTTATTTTAGCAATATCCTTATATCTCTGTCATCATGAACTCATTCTCTTCCTCAGTGTCAGCAGATCATGTTTCTTCCAATTTCATTCAGAAAATAGAAGCATCAGAAGGACACTTTACTTTCCCCATGAAAGAAAATACAACATGCTTTCTTCCTTCCCTCAAATGATAAGGCATCCAACCCCCCCACTTTTTTTTTTTTTTTAGCTGAACCATCCTGCCACCTGTTGGCAGCTCAGCTTGGGCTGGGAATCAAACCGCTGTTGCTCAGAGCTCAAATTCTTGAGCGAGCTCTTAACCAACTGAGCCTTGGCCAGCCCAGGCATCCATCCTTTTTATAAAGATAGTATAATACTTCTAGGTGTGGTTATGACCCCATAGCTTTCTACTCCCATAGCCTTGCTCTTTTTAAAAATCCCCTCCATCTCCCTGACCAACAGTTCCTTCCTCTTAATCTTTGGAATATGCGTAACTCTAATCCTAATTTAAAAACAAACTCCCTTTACTTGACTCCATATCTCTTTCCAAATGCCTTCTTATCACTAGCCTCACCTCTGGAGCCGTAAGTACTTGCTGTATGAATTTCATATCCCACTTACCCTTAAATTGATTTTGGTTTTCCAATATTCCACTGACAATGTTCTTATAAGAATTTCAACAGCCTCCATATTACTAGATTCAATTAACACTTCTCAGGTCCTATGATGATTGTGATGATTTATTTTATATGTTAATTGCAATGTCTTATGGTAGTCTGGAAAATTCCTGTGATAGCACAGATTCTGACTTTTAATCTATTGTACCCACAATTATATTACACAGTGCTGTAAAGTATTTGTTAAAACAAAGGAATTATGCAGGATAAACATAGATTCAGATGGGTTAACTATGCTAAGTTTAAACTCTACTTTGCATGGAAGAATTTATATTTTCTGCTGACTCTAAATGTACAATATATTTAATCAGAAGCAACAAGTAACACAAGATGAATACAGTAAAATTCCAAAATGATGATATTAGGAAACATGGACTAAGGAATTAATATGCAATGAATATGATGTTTCAAGACTTTGTTCTGAAATTCTTTTCCATAATAGTTTTTATAGAGGTATAATTTACCTACAGCAAAATGCAGAGTTCTATGAGCTTTGAAAACTTAATACATCCATGTAAGTAACACCACAATTAAGATATAGAGCACTTCCATCACCTCAGAAAGTTCCTTCATGCCCCATTTAAACCAATCCACCTGTAGCAGATGCAATTACTGTTCTGATTTTTATCACTGCCGGTGAGTTTTGACCAATCTTAAACTTTATAAAATTGGCCTCACACATCATGCAGGAGTTTTGTGTCTGACTTCTTTCACTCAGCATATTTTTTCTTTGGAGATTCACATGTTAGCACATGCATAAGCACTTTTTCTTTATTCCACTGTAAGACTATGCCACGCAAATTACTATAAACATCTCCAGCACGTTTCTAGCTTTTGGTGATTATAAATAGAGCTGCTACTAACATTATTATAGAAGTCTTTTTGTGAATATATGTTTTCATTTCTCTTGGATAAATACCTAAGGTGCTTACATCCCCACCAATATTTGATATTATAAATTTTCAAATTTTAGTTACCCTAGTAGACATAAAATGACTTCCCATTGTAATTTTTATTCACATTCCCTTGATGATTAGTGTCACTTAGAACCTTTTCTTATGAAGAGTGTACATTTTTATCTCATTTTATTAATTATTTTCAAGTATTTTGTTTTATTGGATTAGTTATCCTTTTTATTATCAATTTAATTTGTTGAATTTTCCTCTCTCTCTTCTCACACACATATAATGTGTTATAATATAGTGTATTATAAATTTCTTTTTCCTGGCTACAAGTCCTTTGTCAGTTATATCTATTATATCATAAATATTTTCTTCCAGTCCATAATTTGCATTTTTATTTTCTTAAGGCTGTTTATTGAATAGCATACACTTTGAATTTTTATGAAGCGGAATTTAATAATTTAAAAATGGTATAATACTTGAATTTTCTAAGAAAATATTTGCCTATTTCCAAATAATAAAGACATTCTTCTGTATTTTTGTCCACAAGGTTTAGCTTTTACATTTAGGCTTATGCTTCTACTCAAATTAATTTTTGTGTATGGTATGAGAGGAGGTTCACTTATTTTTCCATTTGGACTAGTTACACTAGCTTGATTGGTTCAGAGTACTTTATTATTCCCACTGAACTCTGTTGGTATTTTGAACAAAAGATATTGACCATAGAGATGAGAACTATACCTGGATTTTTTTATTGTGTGCCAAGATCTATGTGTTTATGCTATGCTGATATCACACTCTCTTGATTACTTTATAGTAAGCTTTACAGTAAGTCTTGAAATCATGGTCTTACAAATCCTGTTTTTCAGGATGGTCATTGCTATTTCAGATCCTTTGAATTCTATATAAATTTTAGATTCTACTTGTCAATTTTATTAAATTTATTCTTCACTATATTTTTTTGCTATTACAAATTATGTTTTTAATCAATAGACCAGCTTTAGGTTTACAGAAAAGTTGAATAGAATTTTATGTATAAAAAATCCTTAAGACCACACACACACACACACACACACACACACACACACACACACGCACACACACACACAAATGTTAGAACTGATGAACAGATTCAGTAAATTTGCAGGATAAAACCAATATTCCAAAATCAGATTGTCTCTATACAGTAACAATAAAATATCTGAAGAGGAACCATTTTAAACATCTTATGAAATATCTTAAGAAAACAATCCCATTTACAGCAGTGCACACACACACACACACACACACACACACACACACACACACACACACACAAAAGACCTTAGTAATAGATTCAACCAAAGAGTCAAAAGATCTGGACAGTCATGTGCTGCTTAATGATGGGAATATACTCTGAGAAATGCAATGTTAGGCAATTTAGCCATTGTGGGAATATTATAGAGTGTACTTACACAAAACTAAATGGTATAGCCTACTACACACCTAAGCTACGTGGCATATTGTTCTGTAGGGGAGGAAAGGTAATTCTACACTTCTTGGCTCCTGGCTAAGACACCTCTGTAATAAAAGATTAACAGAAAAAAAAAGAAGAGATGTTTAATAATATGTATAGCTCCTCTTTATGTGGGAGAGATCACGGGAAACTGAGTAACTCTTCAAAATGGTTGTGTCAAGATGCAAGTCACAACCTTAAATACCATCTTCAACTTAAGACAAAAAAGATGTTGAAGGTAGAGGGAGCCAGTTATGGGGGTTACCAGAAAAAGCATCGTAAAGGAGGTGAGGTTGTTATGCAGGTTTGTCTTTGTCTTCTGCATTCATGAGTAACCAGAGTTAAGGCCATCCCCTCTTCCTGGTACAGCCAGGTAGACAACTCTGACAAATGGAGATTTGCTTAACAAATGTAAATGTTTTTACTAAAGGTAACTTCTACTTGGGTTTCAGAGCTTCTCTCATATCTGCTATTCCTTAAAATTAACCAGCCTAAAATAATACTATGCCAAAGAGATGTTTTTTGATGTGACAATTTCAGCTCCACTAAAGCTCCTAGGCCACAAACCTGTATATCATGTTACTGCCTTAAATACTGTAGGCAGCTGTAACACAATGGTATTTACATAATGTGTTGCACTACAACATTATAACTGCTACAACATAACTAGGTGATAGGAATTTTTCAGTTCCATTATAATCTTATGGAACACCCATCATATACGTGGGTCATCGTTGACAGAAACGTTATTAGGTGGTGCTTGACTATTCATTAAAAACTATTAATATATGACTGTGATGAAAGAAAATAAATCCAACACAAATAAATTCAAAGGTATTCTGTGTTCATGAATCAGACTAATAATGTTAAAATGTTCATACTACCCAAAGCCATCTACAGAATCAAAACAAACTAATGGCTTTTGCTTTATAGAAATAGATAAACCGCATTAAAATTTGTATTAAACTGCAAAAGACCCCAAATAGCCAAAGCAATCCTGAGAAAAAAGTACACAGTTGGAGGCATCACACTTCCTGATTTCAAACTATACTCTGAAGCTATAGCAACAGAACAATATGGTACTGGCATTAAAATAGTCACATAGACCAAAGGAAAATAATTGAGAGCCCAGAAATGAATCCTCTCATATATGGTCAACCAATTTTTGACAAGCTGAGTAAAGAATACTCAATGAGGAATGGACAGTCACTTCAATAAATGTTATTGGGAAAACTGGATAACCACATGCAAAAGAATGAAATTGCACACCTACCTTAAAACATTCACAAAAATAAACTCAAAATGATTAAAGATTTTAACTATAAGACCTGAAACACAAAACTCCTAGAAGAAAACATAGGGAATAAGCACCTTGACATTGGTCTTTGGCAATGCTTTTTTGGATATGACATCAAAAGGACAAAAGGAAAAATCAAGTGTGACTACGTCAAATAAAAAAGCATCTTCAGAGCAAAAGAATCAACCAAGAAAATGAAAAGGCAACTCATGGAACAGAAAAAAATATTTGCAAAACATATACCTGATAAGGAGTCAACATCCAAAATATAAAAGAAACTCATACAACTCAATAACTAAACGTTATTGTTTTGTTTTATGTTTTAATCATAAAGGGTTTTGCATTTTGTGAAATGATTTTTTGGCATCTACTGAGATGATTATGTAATTTTCTACTGTATTTAGTGAATGTGGTAGATTGCAATGATGAGTTACATGTTTGTGTGTTGCTTAATTTCAAAATATGTAGGTTGTCTCTAGACTGTTACTGTTTTCTAATTTAATTCCACTGTAGTGAGAGAAAATACTTTGTATGGTTCAATACTTTAAAGTTCATTTATTTCATGGTCTAGCATATGGTCTATCTTGGTGAATGTCCTATTTCACTTGAAAAAATGTATATTGTGTCATTTTAAATGCAAATTAAGTCTAATTGATTATTTGTGTTTCCATTTTTCTATCTTTTTACTGGTGTTTTGTCTTAAGTTTTTGAAATTACTCAGAAATAAGTGCTGAAATCTCTAGCTACAGATTTCTATTAATTCCTTTTGATCTGTATTTTTTTACATCATGTAATTTGAATTAGGTGCAAACCATTTAAAATTATATTGTTTTGATAAAATACATTTTACAATTATCAAATATTCTCTATCAAAGTAGCCCTTTTTGAAGTCTCTGTCTGATATTAATATAACCATTCTACTTTTATATGTTTAATGTTTACATGTCTTTATATAATTAAAGTACATACCTTGGTTCTTGCTTTGTGATGCAGCCTGACAAGCTCTGTCTTTTGATTGGACTGTTTCATTCCCTCCCATTTAATAAAATTGTGTATGATTGGGTTTAAGTTTCCCCTGTTGAGTTTTGTTTTCTCTGTGCCTCTTTTACTCTTTGTCTCTGTTCCATATTTCCTACCTTTTTTTTTGGATTAAATAAGTGTTTATTAGCAGTATATTTTATCTTCTGTATTGGTATTTTTAGCTATATGTGTCTCATCTATTCAGTAGCTGCTCAACAGATTAAAATATATACCTATATTTACTAGAATCTACCTTGACTTAAGAATATACTGCTTCATGTATAATGTATGAACCTATAGTAGTACACCTACATTTACTGTCTTCAATTAACTTTTAAAAAAATGCAGTGGAGAAAACTAATCTTTTAAATGTACTCACATTTCCAGTGTTCTTCATTCTTTCCTATAGATTCACATTTCCATCTGACAGAATTTTTCCAATAGCAGGTCTTGTCAGGTATATCTGATGGAGACAAAAACATGAAAATGCATTCATATCATCATTATTTGGGGAGGGTTTTGGTTTTGCTGGATATAGAATTCTAGGTTTTCAGTTTTCTTTTTTTCTCTCAGTATCTTGAAAATGTCATTTTACTTCACTTAGCTGACACTGTCTCTGAAGAGAAGCACCTATCTGTGGTTTCTGTATTTATCCTGTTCAGGGTTTATGAAGCACCATCAACTTGTGAGATTTCGTTTTCTCAACAGTTGGGAAAATTCAAATATTATATATAGATACATATTTTGTGCCCCCCACTCTTCTTTTTCTGGAAACTTAGTTACATGTATTTTAGATCTCTTGATATTGTCCCACAAGTCACTCACACTGTTTTTTTTTAATCTTTATTTTCCCTGTGCTTCACTTCAAATAACTGCTATTGATTTTTTTTTCAGATTTACTTATCCTTTCTTTTCCAATGTCTAATACTACTACTAAGCCAATCCAAGATTCCATGTACTATATTTTTCAATTTTAGAGCTGAAATTTCTCTCTTTTAATTCTCCATTCCATCATATTTATATTCTTTCACACTATTTTGCATATTCATGATTGTTATTTTAAAGTTCTGTTCTGCTAAATTTAAAGTCTAGGTCATCTGTGTGACTGTGTTTATTGATTTTTTTCTTGATTGAAAGTCAATTTGTTTTTTCTTCTTCTTCAAATGTTTCTTATTGAATAGTGGGCACTGTATTTCTCTAAAGACTGTTGCTTTTTGTTCCAATAAGTGGTAAATGACTAGAGAATCATGTAGACTCCTTCCAAGTACTGGTCTCGGGATTTAGACTTTGTTTAGGCTTTGTTTTTCTCTTAGCCCTAGGTTGTATCCCTCAGTCTGGGTATGTGGTTCCTATTCCTAAACTATGACCCTGCTGGGCCCAAGATTTTTATCTCAATCCACTCACTTAGTGGAATTTAGACTTCAAACTTTTCCTCTTAGTATCTAAGCATCGATTTCTGCTCAATTTGTAAGCTTTTCAGGTAGGAGCTTCTTAGTTTCCTGAATAAGAATTTGTACTCAAACTTTGGAGTTTATCCCTTTGTGTATCCTCCTTTTTAGGATCCCACTTTCAGTTTACAGATGCTCTGACAGCCCCACAGTCTTACCTATGACTCCTAATCCCAGTAATACTTCCACGCTCAACTTGAGCCCTGTCCTCGGTGTGCCAAGGAGCTAAAGGGAACTACGGACAAAACACTAAAGGAAATAAGAAGGACAATGTCTCATCAAATAAAGAATATCTGTGAAAAGAGTTGATCAAAAGCTCTAATCAGAGCTCTGCATCCCTCTCCATGTGGTGGTCCTTAGCAGCAGCATGGTACATGATACTTGGTGCATCTCAGATTAACTGTCCTTAATTTCATCATGTCAGTAACCCCTTATCAGCCTACCCTTGTAATAAACTGGGCTTACATGACTGACAACTCTATCAGGTGGAAAAGGACAATCCTTGATAAGAAGAAAAGTGTTCTGTTACCAGAAAGAAGTAATTTAAGAAGGAAAAAAAAAACTGGCTAGAACTAGGCTTTCCTTCTATGTACTCAATATAAATGTTGTATTCCTTAACATAGGATTTGCATCCCACAGAACTAAAGTCTGCCCCTTCTATACAAGGAGAAAGCTCACTCCTGTATCTAGTTCTGAGTCTAGGATCTCTGGGTGAAACGCATTTTTCTCAGTCAAGTCCAGTTCAGTCAATTTGCTGTTGTCTAGTTATTAGCCACTTTGTCTCATGTAAGTTCTGTTTTCAGGGAATATCTCCTTATCCCTTGTTCTTTGTGGCCACAGAGAAGATTCTTTTTGGGGGAGGGGCTGCACTACTTTAGCCTATCATTTTTATCTGGCATGGTGGGAAGGACCTGGAAATTGCATTCCTTTTTTTTTTTTTTAAGATTTTATTGGGGAATTGAGGGAGGGGAACAGACAAGTTGCTGTCCTTTTGTTCTTCAGTCTAGCTGTGGAGGACGTCACTTCACTGGCCCATGTTGGTATTATCATTTTGCTCTTCCCGGGTGAGGCAGTTGCTCGCTGGCCATTGGACGGCCCCTCACAGCAGCTCAGGAAAGTGCACGCCAGCT